>NW_017731915.1:1001356-1019415 GCF_001890085.2 Hipposideros armiger | reverse complement strand
CTCTCTCTCTCTCTCTCTCTCTCCTCTCGTACGATCATGGAAGCTTTCTTGCTCCCTAGTCAAGCCTTTAATCTTGGAGTTTGAAGCACTGAGCTGAGGATTTTTTTACCCCCAAGTTCTCCAGTGCACTTAGCAGCAACCAATACATTGTGTTATATTCATTCTTTTAACTAAAATATTCTATGACAGTGACTGTTTGTGCACCCAAAGTCTTACTTTAAGCAATAATTAAAAGTATCTCCCTATAATTGAGAAATTTATGTGTAAATTGAGAAGTTACATAGTAAAACTACAATTTCTTTTCTTTACCTGTTGCATTTAGTCACCGTGTTTCATAATTAGCACATTACTTGAACACAGTATCTGCATATTTTTATCATCATGGACATCTTTACAAATTCAGGTTGAATAAACAAAAGGCAAAAACTATTCTCCAGTTAACCTGTGCCTGCCAGAGAAAGCCTCATTGGTAAAGAGAATCTCCTACCAAAAAAATAAACAAACAAAATTATGAGCTTTCGATTCTATTGTTCCCATTTTTTTACGTATAGAACTTTTTACTAAGAGTTCATGGTTTGAAACTAAACTGCTTATAAATTATGGTTTGATAACCAAGCATAAAGGAATTGGCACTTGACAACTTAGCTCTACCTACTCTGCGGACTTTGATAGAATCATAAATCTTGAATTATTTTTCCATGAAGATCATGATGATTAGAGGGCTTCCCAAACAAGGAACACATTGAAAGCAATCTCACAAATCTACCTGGTAACAGTGATCCCACAGCTCATAAATACCTAGATGGTAATGGGCCAGTGATAATTATGTGTTTCTATTTCTACAGATAGAAAAACCCAGTTTTAGTTACTTCTTTAGAGTTTTATTATTAGTTAAAGGTTGTGATGACTTGCACAATTATTCTTCATTGTTTTGCATGCACACACACGTACACACGTATACACACACACACATTGATAGACAGGGGTTTGCAGTTTAATTGACACAAAAGTATAACCTATTCAATAATCAGAAATCAGGCAAGTTATGTTTTAGAAAGCACCAACTGAAATTCTGAAAGTTTTCTCAGTTTTTTTCTTTAATATTTCTATGATTTATCCAGTTGTTCTTTGTGTTACTTCATACCCCATTTGAGATTTACTTTGTAAGTTCAGCCTGAGTCAGTTTCTGCAATTTAATTAATTAGCTATTCAATTCAGTCATTGCTGCTTCCCCCCAATGAATCACCAGATTGTTGAAGGCTAAACAAATGGCTAAATGTGTAATAAGTCCTACATTTAAACACATTTCACATATATAATTATGCTACTTTATCAGCAGTATTCTTCCCAAACCATAGAAAAGTTCAGCTTATTCTCATATTCATTACATTTCTGAATTTAAAGACCACATTACCTTACTGCTCTGGAGGGTCCAATTCTGACCTTTTCAGTTAATATAATTTTAACAAAAGGAGCTGTGGGTAACAATCTTTAGTTACTTTTGCAACCATACACAAATTGTGAAAATACACATTATTTTAATATTTAAGTGTTGCCTTCTGTTGTTTCAGTAAGATAGCCGAGGCTGCAGTTATTACCAATGAGCCACTTGTTTCCTGGAATTAAAAATGAAGTGTAATTCCTCAGTTGTATCCATGTTAGAAGACTATCAGAACAGCACATTAAAACACTAGAAAGTGAATGATTTCTGTGATCTACCTGTCCTATCTGCAAGCTGTGAAAATAGATTGTGTTATCTAACTATATAACCGGTAGGCATCCAGCCTTTTGCGACCATGTTCAAAATATGCCGTTCAATATGCAGAGGTACAGCTGCAAGCACAAATTCATCTGTCTGTCACTTGACTTATGTTTACCTTCAAGCCTCAAAATCAAATAATCCAGGATGACACTGTTATTGGTATTTTCTCTTCAAAATATTTATTTTGTTGTGTTTTTTTGTGTTGTGGTTGTTGAAGATACATGTTTCTAAATACTTTAAAAATAGTCATACTCACAAAAAGTCTTGTGAGAATCCCCTCAATGTGTGCAACTTTCAGCACTTGTCAGTTGAAACTAGGACAAAATTGCATTGATTCTTGTTTGTTTTAGCTTTTTATGTAAGCAATCGGATGTTACGGAATATTTTACATACAAATGAGTCCACTCCGAATAGAAACCAGGAATTCTGTCAATCAAGGGGCGGGGTGGAAGGGAAATCTTTCATATTTGTTGGTTACTCTCCACTGAATTATATAATAAGTGACTGCAGAATGTGAAAGTAAGTAATAACAGGCTGAATGGAAGCCAGTGGTAGGTAACAGAGTTATTTGCGACATTATCAGGGAATGGCAGTCAACATATTGAATGTCATGAATAACATGTCGATGTAGACTTTCTGTTTTTCATTTTCCAAGTCATTCAAGCTGTATGCAAAGTTATCTCATTGCATTGTTTGAAAAACAGTTTTTGAGAAAAAAATTACAAAGGCAAGATATTTAATTTTTTTCAAGTAACTTAAATCAAGGTAAAGGAATATTCCAAATGACTACATATATTTTTTTATATCACTAGACATATATATCACTAATAGATATTTGAGACATGAATAAGCAATATTGGTGATGTAAGAGAAAAATGGTGACATTCACTTCAAAATAAGAATTTATATTAATACATCTAAATCATAAGTGGTCATAAAATTAATTTATATAGTTGAATAAATATGTCATTAATTGAAAACAAAATTATGAAGACTTTCAAAAAATTTTTATTATTATACAAATAAAAAATCACTAATAAATGCTATAGGAGAAGATAAGCAAAATCGGTACCTTCTTTTTAGTTTAACCTAGAATCCTGTGGGAGTATTGCTACCCTAAAAGATAGTAGAGATGATCCTGAACAGAGATCTGAGCATAAGCTACATAGAGGGAAAAAGGAAATCTGTTGAGTGAGTTGTTGTGTATAATGAAATAAGGAGCTTTCAACCTTAACATATAATGGGGAGGAATCTTGATAAAAGCAATTTTAGTGTATGGCCATCCAGTATAATTCAAAAAATTTCTTTTTAAATTACATATTGTTTGTTCCTTTGTTTCCATCTTTTTTCCTTCCCTTATATGTTAGCCTTCGACTGACAAAGCTGTTGATTTTAACATGAACAGAAAGATGGTAAATAGGAAGTGAGGTAATGATCTGGAAATAGTAGGAGGAGATGGAACCTTGTCACCCCAGCTCCTGCTGTGAGTCTAGATTGAGTTATTTGCTATGTGACTCTACAAAGGATCACCGTTTATTCACTGTTAGAACTACGAAGACATGACAGTTAAAAATTAAATTTAAATTCTTGAATAAGGTCCCAGATATTGTCAAACAAGGGAATTAATATGAACATTTAAAAACACACTGCATTTGGTCCGGCTGAATGGCTCAGTTGGTTAAGAGCTCGCTCAAGAGTTTGAGCTCTGAGCAACAGTGGTTCAATTCCTGGCCCGAGCTGAGCTGCTGCTGAGCTGCCAACAGGTGGCAGGATGGCTCAGCTTAAAAACAAACAAACAAACAAAAAAACACACTGCATTTCACTGTTTATAATTGAAGTATAAGATGTTGCCACCATTAATAGTAAATCATGAAAATCAAAAACATGCTGATGAAATGGTAATAATATTCATGTTTTGCCTCATAAAATTGACCTACATAACCTTTTTTTTTAAGATTTTTATTTGGGAATTAGGGGATGATGGGAACAGCACTGGGGAATTGGGGGAAGGGGAACAGACAAGTTGCTGTCTTTTTGTTGTTGTTGTTCTTCAGTCTAGTTGTGGAGGACGTTGCTTCACTGTCCCAAGTTGGCACCATCATTGTGCTCTTCCTGGGTGAGGCAGATCAGTCGGCGGCTTCTGGACGGCTGCTCACGGTGGCTGCTGGCCGCTCACTGCTGCTGTTGGCTACGCACAGTAGTCCATGGCAACCCACTGCCACAGGGGCTGCAGCCTACACCGTCGCCAGCGACTCACAGCAGCCCAGCTCCAGGTTGAGCTGTTGTTCAGCATCTTAGCTGTAGAGGGCAGTGTCACTGGCCCTCAAATGTGGGATCCGAACCAGGGCCCTCTGGCGTCCCAAACCAGTTCTTAACCATCACGCCACTCGGCCAGCCCTCCCCTTTTTTTTTAATTTCCTTAAAACACATAGTAGTAAAGTCTTTATTTAGCTAAATGAGAGATTTGCCAGGGAGATAGAATTCAATAAAACAATGTCCCTATTGTTAATATAACAGTGTATACTGCTGGAGGCAGATGTGCTCAAGAGTTACAGTACTTTTGTGATAACTTTTATAAGATAAACTAAATAAAGTGTGATGAACACAAGGGAGTGAGGAGCTGTAGGGCAGGCTGGAGCGGAAGTGTTTGGGAAAGTATATCTACAGGGGACTTTTTAGCAGGGTTTTGCAGGACATATGTTTATAAGCAGTGTGGTAAGGAAAGCTGGAGGCAAAGAATCTGAATTTGGGACCCTCTAATATGTGGCTGCCAAAGGCCCTTTCAGAATTTTAACTAATTTGGTAGCTTTCATCAGTAATGAATACTTATTCATAGTTACTGTGTATTTTCACTCACGCTAACTACTGATGGCATAAGAACCTCATCATGTAAGAGAAGTCAAATTTTAAACCAGTAAGTGCAGAGGTTTAAAACAATTTTGAATTGTTTGGCCATAAAATCTGATTCAATTACGCTTAATATAGTTCAAATTGATTATGTTCTTTTATTTATATATTGATATTTCCTCTTTAAAAGATTTATTTTGGTGTGTTTTCTGTTGTTGAAGATACATATTTCTAAATACTTTAATATTTTTCAAGTATTTAATAAAGTTGCTAACCTTTTTTGATTCAGAGGGACTATTTTTTTTCTTTATTGTTAGTTTCAGGTGTACAGAACAATGCAATAGTTATCCTTTTCACTCCTCACAAAGTAACAACTCCCCTCCCCCCATCTACTGCCCTCCCACCCCCGATATCATGCTTATCTATTATAATTCCATTGACTCCATACCCACTCTCTACTCCGCGTCCTGTGACTATATGTATATATAATTATAGTTGACACACAATATTATTCAACATCAGCTTCAGATATACAGTGTGGTGGTCAGGCCTCTACATCGACTATGAAGTGGTCTCTCTAACAAGACATGAGTCCATCTGGCCCCCTAAAAAATATTTACAACATTATTGATTATATTCCCCAGACTGTCTTTTCTATCCCTGAGGCCATATTGTAGTTACCAATTTGTATTATTTCATCCCTTCCCCTTCTCCTTCATCCCCACTCCCTCCCAACTAGCAACCCTCAGTTTTTCTTCTGTGTCTCTGAGACTATCTCTGTTTACATTTCAGAGGGACTATTTATTATGAATTGTACCAGCTAGACAAACAGTTAACCAAGTTTACTCTTTGGAAGTGCTGAAAAGGCTGTATGAAAAAGTTAGATGACCTGAATTTTTCACCAATAATTCATGGCTCTTGTATCACTACAATGCACCAGCTCACACAGCACTGTCTGTGAGGGAGTTTTTAGCCAGTAAACAAATAACTGTATTGGAACACCCTCCCTACTCACCTGATCTGGCGTCCAGTAACTTCTTTCTTTACCTGAAGATAAAGGAAGTATTGAAAGGAAGACATTTTGATGGCATTCAGGACATTAAGGGTAATATGACAACAGCTCTGATGGCCATTCCAGAAAGAGTTCCAAAATTGCTTTGAAGGCTGGACTAGGCACTAGTGTTGGTGCATAGCTTCCCAAAGGGAGTATTTTGAAGGTGACCTTAGTGATATTCAGCAATGAGGTGTGTAGCAATTTTTCTAAGGTGAGCTCGCGAACTTAATTGTCCGACCTCGTAAGTTCACTAATATGATTTAGAAATAGAGATATTCATAACTGATTAAAACCAGAATTGTAGTCATGTAATTGCAGTCAAATTCTCTCCAAAATCTGTAGTAGTTAGTGAATCTTTACTTAGTGATAGATGCAGACCTAGAAAAGATGAAAGAAGTCCCTGACATCATGGGACTGACTTATAGTGAAAAATACATAGAAATTAAGCCTATTATAATAAAAAATAAACTATATTTTATAATGCCTACTAAAGATAACCACAAGCTATTTGGAGAATCTATAATATGGGGGCCTAAATGATCATGTGGAGCAGGGAATGGGTGCTCAGGGAAATCTTCACCAAGGATGTCATATTTGCTGTTGTACTTGATGGAGAAGAGTACTAAGGAAACAGAGATGAGATAGCAGAATCCCATAATGGCATGGTATTTATGTGAAGGTCTTCAGGTAAAAAGAAGTTTGAGGCTATTTGAGGATCTAATTAAGTCTGTTCTTTAGGAAGATTATAGGTGTTAACCTAAAAATAAAAAGCCAGAGTGCAAGGCAACAAGCATTTATTTGAGATCAAAAAGAATTTTAATCGATGGCATAGAAAAGATGGGAAAGAAAGGAATTTCTATCAGTGCTGAAAAGCTAGGTTCCTCTTTAGCTATACATGGCTGGTTACCAATTCTAAATAATGCCCATAATCATCAGTCCTTGTGGTCAGGAGCTCTGTTTTCCTGCTTGCTTTACAAACAGTTGTTTGTAAGACAATTTTGGTTTGGCCAGAGTCCCAAGGTCATTTTGCTCAGTTCAAACATTCCACAGTTTCAAGGAGTAAGATTCAAGGAAGTTCCCTTTGAATGGTTTCTCTAGCTCTATTTAAAATGACTCCAATTATGTGAAGTTTTCACAGAAGGGAATCCAAAAATTAACTTAGAAATTGAATTTATCCAACAAGAAACAAGAGTGCAACCATCATCCTAAATTACACAATATTATCTATCTTACCAAAATTACCTAAAATTTCCTAGAGCTCAAACATTGTGATCAGATAAAGAACTTCAAACCATAACTATTGAAGCTTTAGCTCCTCAGAGTTAAAGAAACCCATTTTCACATAAATGAACTGCATTTTATTTTGAATGATTGATTTATTCATTATTAATTAACCTATACAATAAAAATATCATATAAAGTTAGTACTTCACATCAAATTCCACAGAGATTTTTGCCTTAAGAGTAAACATTAAAACTGAGTTCTCTTCTTTTTCTTCATTAAGTTTTAAAATAGGGGATAGTTTATTTTATAGGTTGAGTTTAATTTTAATTATAAAGTGGTATTTTTATGACTCTCCTCCCTTAACTGTCATTTTTATTGAATTTTAGGCCATACAATTGGTGTCTTGTAATAGAAATTGCTTTAAAAGCCATCAAATGGAAATCATATATTTTTATCTTAAAAATATATACTTTTGAGATGAATTGAGTTCTGAGTTTTGTATACTTCCTGAGCTCTGTTATGCATTTGAATTTTGGAAAATGTAGCATTCCCAAACTGTGTTGATTTCTTTTCAACCATTAATGTCATAAGGTTAGCTTACCTCACAAAGAATATAAGCTTAGCTTGGCACTTTCAAAACTCTAGAAAACTGAATAATAATGGTATTTTCAACATGAAGAAACATATACTAGGCTACCTCAAATAAAGGCAGGATAAAACATTAATATAGTCAGAAGGTCAGTTAGCCTTTGGAGTACAGTTCATACTGTTCATACAGTTCAGTTTTTATTTATAAAAACAATGTTCTTTGGACAGATTAGAAATTCAAAGCTCATTAAGGCCAATTTTATTAGTCTACATTTTATTTGTTACTTTAAGTTTACTGGGGTGATAATTGTTAGCAAAGTTACATAGATTTCAGGTGTACAATTCTGTAATACATCATCTATATATCACATTGTGTATTCACCACCCAGAGTCTGTTCTCCTTCCATCAGCATATATTTGATCCCCTTACCCTCATCTACCACCCCCCTCCCCCCTTACCTAACTAAACTATTGTCTCTTTCTATGAGTTTTTGTTTCTTCATTTGTTTGTCTTGTTCTTTTGTTGTTTTCAGTTTTATATCCCACAAATCAGTGAAATCATATGGTTCTTAAGGTTAAATTTCTCCCTTGTAAATTAAATAATAAGTTGGTCCATTTTTTCCTTTTCTAATTTAGTCCCAGGACATCTAATAATATTTAAAGAAAGGAAATTATGCTATAATATAAATTAATTTTTAACATGATTATGTTTTAGATATTTTAAAGTAAGTAGCCTTTACTTTTAGACCTAAAAATTTTAAAGTGAAATGCAGGGTAAATTGCAGGAAGGTGTAAAGGACCATTTACTATTGTTGGTAAAATATGCATCGATAGGATTTTACAAAATCTTATTTCCTATTAAAATCATTGCATCAATCAATACCACTTATTTATTGTCTGGTATTGTTGAGTGTAAAGTGAGACATTTATATTTCCATGGATTTATTTACCTTAAAAATAACCTACTTATATTAAAAATACATATAAATGTTACTATAAACAGGATAATAAAGAACTCTAAAATAGACACTAAATAATAGACCCTGAAAATAAAACAATAAACACTAAAATATATTTTTATTTTATTAAATTTATTGGGGTGACCATGGTTAATAAGATTATATGTTTCAAGTGTACGTTTCTATAATGCATCATCAGTATATTGTATTATTTGCTCACCACCCAAAATCAAGCCTCCTGCTGTCACCATATATTTGACCCTCTTTACCCTCATCAACCTGTTTGATATGCCCTCTTTGATATACTAATTTTGATGCACTAAAATGGTTATCCCTATTAAATTTATAAATGATCCAAATGATGTAGTTTTTACTTAAATACATTTATTTACATTTAGGATTTAATATGCAATTATTTATAAATTTTAAAAAATTATTGTTTATCCTTTCAAACATCACAAATAGGTTTTATTTGTCACCATGGAAAGTCTGAATTTTTAAACAGATTCTTGAACTAGAGGCTCATATCCATCAGCTCACTGAACTTTACTTAGCACCTGTCTCATCCCCAGTCATTTTTCCAGAGCTGCTGCCTTCACATGAAGCTCCAGGAGTTTTCCCAATTCAAACTTGGGCTTCTTCAGCTTTTTGACTTTTTCTAACACAGCCATCTTGGAGCGGATACATAGATAGGCAAGCCTTTTCGATGTCTTTTCCAATTCTATCTGGAATTAATTTATTGACCACTTCTCAAGCCCTTGGTCTGCACCCCTTGGGTCATGATTTCTATCATCTTCTGGGTTTGGTGGACCTGTCGATGCTGAGCATAAGAGGTTTTCCAAATCTGATGGTTTTTTAGTAAAAGCAACACTGAATAGATGAAACAAATAACCATCGGTAGTGTTGACATCCACATGCGCTTCAGTCATGGTCTGATGTTTTCTGACCACGGAGCACATTTCATCAGAGGTGTGATCCATGCCGTGGAAATGAGTCAGGCAGGTTTTGTGCCGAACATCCCCAGTAATTAGCTTGAATTTCCTCATACAATGTCATGATTCTGCAGATCTGAGAGAATCACTTCATAAACATGACTCTTGAGACCATCAGATTTGATTTCGATCCCTTGAGTTCTTGAAACTAGTATTTTGCCAATATTTCTTATATTGAACATAGCTGGTACTTTCCCATCATGCTAATCTTTCTTAGAAAACGGCTCCACCACTTTCTTGTTGGCCCCCTTGTGGCCGCCTTCGGCAAGGCACCTCTTCCTTCTGCTATGGGGCTGCTCAGAGCCAAAAGGCTAAAACACAAAAAATGTCATTTAAATTTAAAAATTACATTGTTTTAAGACATTATTGTATTGTATTCAATTAAATAATAAATATTTTATTGTAGAGGAAATTTAAAGATATACAAGCAGCGATATTGGTTTTCTGCAGTAGAAGATGGTAATGCGCTCCTTATGTACACAGTCCTTCCTATTTTCTTTTGCAGTCATTCTTCCCTTGATCTGAGCAAGATATATAATATTGATCAATTTTAAAATTACACTTCACTTAGGGCTATATATCTTCCATTATCATTTCAGGATACATATTTGTGATATGTATGTATGTATATGGGCGTGTTTGTGAGTATAAGCATATGTGTGTACCTTGATGTAAGCATATGCATGTATGTATATCTTAATGTAATCACACGTGTAAATACACATACACACATATATGTATGCAAATAGAATAGGATTCAGTATTTTTCAATATATACTACTTAGAATTAATATTTCTTAGAAGTCTACTTGTTTATGTGGCTGGAGGATAGTCTTTTTGCATAGAAGCTGAGGAAAAATGGATATTAGATTAATGAAACAATCTTGAAAAACATCCCTGAAAAACATTTTTTGTAAACCATTTTATAGATACTACTTTGCAGTATATTTCACTTTATTATTGCATATGAATATATTAATCATTTACACCAAGAAAATGAGCGGTGATGTAGTTTGGGCTACCTGAACTGATCTTACTTTTCATGGATTCTACAGAACAGATCAAGTGACTAGGGTTGTGTTTCCTCACTTTTTGTAAAAATGAAAAGCTTTCCAAAATTCCTGTGCCAGATTCTGACTGTGTTTTTTTCTAAGCCCTCTGCAATGGAAGAGATTTTAAAATTCTTTTGTGTATCAAATCCCTGCTGCCTGAAACCACCTGACTTTATAGAAGAAGAGAGCCTAAGTGAATGAGAGGGTACCTGAGAGGAATGTTTTGTTATGAAAATGCCAGTAATTTCAATGTGAAAGTATCCAATGCTATCAACCCAAAGGTAATATAGTACATATGAAATTCTTTAAAAAGACAACTAGAAATTGGTTATTAATATGTAGATACTATTAATTCATGGTATTCTAAGTATAAATCGTCATATATTTCAATTTAAGGGGATAGCAATTATAGTTTCATTATGCTTAAAATTGACTAAAAGTATGCTATTGTTAAAATAAACTAAGTTTATTAAGAAAGTGTATAATTAAATGTAGGATGATATGTTAAAAACACCAGATCTAGTAAATAGAATGATTATTGTTGCTATTTCTATGTAAAGAATGTCTTTTTTTTTTCCTTTTAACTAATGTCCTGATTCAGCAAGAAATAACTGGAGAACATCAAAGCTATTTGAGGCATTAATGTCATGAAATACAGGGCAGATTCCAGGTTAGAAAAAGGTGAAATCTGTGTGCGAGTTCATAAGTTTTAAAAGCTGAATTAACCCAGTAATCCAAAAATCCACTTGTTCTTTCAGTCCATTTATTTGCGTATACCATGAAGATAGGTAATGTGGGTAAGAGACAAAGGAAATATTTGAGAAAATATAATGTATTTATATACAAATGCTTGAAATTCAGGATAATTAGGATAGTATACACATAATTTTCACCAAAGTAGCAAACATTTATTTTGAACATTTCTGCATATCTTGATATATTTATCCCTCACAAACAAAATATCGCTTATTGTTCTATTCCTCAGTGTTGTGTTATACATGATCAAAAAGTATCTCATTAAAGAATGACATTGCTTTGCATTAGTTCTTCCCAAATCCTCCCTGGGCATGAAACCAAAGAAAAAGCAAATGACAGTTGGTGTCAACTCTAAACAGCTTAGGGCAAACTATTTTCTCAAAACCTATGTAATTTAATTGAAATGCAATATTTCATGAATATTAGAAAAGTAGGCTTTATTAAAAATGGCAGGGAAAAGTGAATGCATGACTGTTTAGAGAAACAAGCAATACAGATTTATTCATTCAATACATCACTGAATTATTTAAAACTCAGCCTTAGCACAAGGTCATGGAATAATTTGGGCAAATAGGTATTTTGCATGATGCATTTCCATAATTCCCCTGCATCTATAAAGTTAATCACAACTCTGGTGCAGGGACCTTTTTCTTGTAGTCAGAAAGCCAGATAAAGATGTCAATTCATAATTAAAGCCAAACCTAACTATTAACACTTGACATAGAAAAAAGTACGTATATATGTATGAAGGGAAAGAATGTTCACTAGTAAATTTAAGAACTGGAAACAAAATAATCCCTATAACTCTAAATTTTCATTTTACTACAAAGTAAAAGTGATATATAGAATAAGAAAGTCTTAGACGTTCACAAACTTCCATAAGAAAGACTTTAAAACCTGTTACTTAAGTCACTGAAGTAATAATTACAGTTCTTTATCACTCTGCAGTATTTTTGACTTGTAGCATCTCCTCTTGATTCTTTCTTAGCGTATCCATCTGGTCTTGCACAGAGTTCAGTTGTTCCATTGGAACGCATGGATATTATTAACCATAGTTTTTTAAATTCCTGGTCTGATAATGCCAACATCTCTGCTATATCTGTATCAGGTTCTGTTCTTAGCTGTGTCTCTTAAAAATGGGTTCTTTGTCTTTATTGTGCCTCGTAAATTTTTGCTGAAAGCTGGATTTGATGTGCTGGGTAAAAGGAACTGAGGTACATAAGCCTTTATTGTGATGTTTTATGTTTTTCTGGCAAGAAGTTAAGCTGGTTTCCTGTAGCTATATGTGTCAGAGGTTAGAATGTCCTCTTGTGTCCTTGTTTTTGTCTCCCTGTTGTATTTGGGTTTTTCTCTAGATTTCTTCTTAAATAGGGTCTGAGATGTGCAGTTTTTCAGTTGTATTCTCCTGTTATTGTACAGGAGCACTATTGATGGGGCAGTAAGGTAGGGGAGGGGAAGTGTATTATAATTCTATGATTGGGTCCCAGTCCTTCAGTGAGCCTCTGTCCCGGGGCTGTGACTTCCAGAAGCACTTCTCAGGCGCACCTGCTCACTTCAGGTGAGACAGCAAGGCTAGATAGGGCTGGAGTAGGGGATCACCCTTCCCCAAGTTGGTTAAGCTCTGAGAAACAAGTTTCTCTTGAAGGCAGGTATGTGAAGATGTTCTAGGCTTACCTCAAAATGGCCATGTTTCTACTCCCTGTGCTGGAAATAAGACGGGGTTTTTCTCTTATCTTCACTCTAAGGACGTAGTAAGCCTCCTGGAGGTAAAACTCACAAAAGGGTGAAGATGCCTCAAGATTGGATGCTCCTTGAAATTTTCACCTCTCAAACTTGTCACACAGGATATCCAAGAATTCAATTATAGATTAGGTATTCTTTCCTCATACTGGTTTCCATGGAGATTACTGTTCCAGAGATTCTGCTCTGGTAAATTGTTATTCCCTGTGTCTGCCGGTCTTCCCAATCTGGGAAGCAGTGGTTTGCACTGTTACCTCAATTCCCTAATAGAGCTAAGAAGAGTTGATTTTCAGTTTGTTCAGATTTTTTCTTGTGTGAATGGGAGTGATGACCTTTACGTTCCTTACATGCTGGCCTGAAAACCAGCAGAAATGTTTTTGACTTTTTCTTTCCTCCTGTTAGGTGCAACAGCAATGCCAAAAAAGATAGGAGTTGGCTAACTGTCCTTGCGCCAGTTCAGGAAAGATTCTGCTTTCATAGTTTCCCTAGGAATGCTGACATTTGCTATGGAGAGTGTTCCAGGAGTGTCTCAGAAGGGTTGCTTTTGCCCTCCATTCTGATGGAGGGCTGCTGAAATCTCCATCTATTTCTCCTGGCTGTTCTATCAGGTTTTGTCTCACATAATTTGATAGTCTGCTGTTAATTCATATGTGTTGAGAACCATTATACCCCCTTTATCATTATGTAACACCTCCTTTACCCCTAGTAACTTTCCTTACTGTGATGTTTGCACTGTCTGAACTTAACATAGCTGTGACTGCTTTCTTATGATTAATATTAGCATGGTATATTTTTCTGCATCCATTTATTTTTAATTTATATGGTCTGTATGCTTAAAAGTGGGTTTCTTTTAAACAACATATAATTGAGGCTTCTTTTTTGATCCACTTTTACAATCTCTGCCTTTCAATTGGTGCATTTACACCACTGATATTCATAAGGGATTGTTAACATAGTTAGATTAATTTTTACCATATTTTTTACTGTTTTCTATTTGTTTTCCTTGTTCTTTGTTCCTGTTTTTACTTTCCACTCTTTATCTGCCTTTTGTGGTTTTTAGTGAGCATTTGATCTGATTATCTTTTCTCTCCTTTCTTAGCATTACAGTTATACTTTTTAAAAACTTTTTATCTTAGTGGTTTCCCTAGTGTTTGCAATATGCATTTACAACTAAACCAAGTTCACTTTCAAATAACACTATACCACTTCACAGATAGTGTGAGTACCTTCTAATATCAAAAGACTTTCAGTTCCTTCCTTCCATTCATTGTATCATCGCTCTCATTTATTTTACTATGTTTATATATTTAATATAAACATAAGCGTACATAATGAAGTAAATTGTTGTCATTATTATCTTGAGCAAATTGTTATCTGTTAGATAAATTAAGAATAAGAGAAATAAAAAGTCTTATTTTCCTTTCAGTTATTTCCTTCTTTCCTCCCTTTATCTCCTTCCTTCCTTTCTTCTTTTTCAAGATATGGAGCTGACATGCACTGCCAAAAATTTGGATTTATCTATCAGTTGGTTAGAAGATTTTGCAAGGAAGCAAAATAAGAAATGTTGGGATCGAAAGGTTACAATTTTAGACAGGATGACCTCATTGAGTAACATTGAAGGAAAGACTTGGGGTTAGCCGAGAGGAAACGCTGTTCTTTACCATTCAGTTAGAAGGCACAACATGCCCCAGATACCGAAAACAAGAAAGTTTTAGCAATGTAGAAATAGAAGTTACTCTTTCTAGTAATAAATGGCTGTCTGGGTATTTCTACATTTTTTTTGAAGAAACATTTAGCCGGCCAGAATATTCACAACAGCAATACAAATTAATTGAAGAAGAAATATACATATTTCTCAGTAAATACACTGGAAACTATTTTTGATGGTGAGTATTGGCTAAAACCTGAGATAAGATGGTGAGCGTTTTCACAGCATGTCACCCCAAAGTCTGCTGCTTTGGCATATCGATTATTTTGAGTTAAAGACACTTGAAAAATAGCAGGTGTAAGAAGGGCACTCTGACCCTCGTTTTCATCCTGAAACAGGAGATAAAACTCACGTGACAGGTGCTCTCCCTGTACTAGGAGGAAGGAAGACATCCTTATTATCAAACGTGGGGAGTTGGGGCTGAGAAATCTGTAAAACTGAATTTTATTAAACTAATCTTTATCTTCCTAGTCACTTGTTCACAAACACCTTTACCCTGTCATTTCTCTACAAATGTATTATTCTTTGTTGAAGATGCTTTACAAGCTGCAATTCTAAGCCACCAGTTTGAGTTGCTTTTGGTTTATGTTTTTTCCGTGTGATATGTGTTGTGTGCATTAATATTCTATTTGTTTTCCTCTTGCTAATCTATTTTTTTGTTGTTGTATAAGGGTCTCTGCCAAGAATTCAGAAGGGCAGAGGGAAAATAATTTTTCCTCCCTACAGTAGGAACCCGCGTAAGTGTAGGCAGAACACCAAAGCCACATTAGCCTTGGGGTAGTTTATAGAACCTGGTCTGGGCTTTGGTTTTCTTTGCTTTTCAGGCTTCTGGTTATAAAAGGTGCCCCAAACTAAGGGGAAGGTCAAGTAGGAGACAAACCCCTTATAACTGAGATCCCACAGATTTATCTATTCTGGAAGCAAACAAGTCCCAAACTCTCAACCTTACATAGCTGAACTGCAGGGAAAGTGGTATTACACAGACATGGAATTAAATTAATTATCCATGTGAGGTTACCATCATAAACATTCCCTCATGTGGATCTGCTATGCAAATTCATATTATCTCTGTTATGCAAAAAGAAAAAGAAAAAACAAGACAAAAAATCACCAACCCATAAATTTAATTACAATGATCTTAGACTAGTGGTTGCCTGTAACTAAATTCTAGAATTCACAAATGCATAAGTTAAAGCCCAAGAAAGTATTCTCATTATATATTCACCATTGTTGGCACTATATTAGTTATAGATTCCTAAGTTTAGATGACCAAGAGAGAAAATGATAGTATAGCATTAGACTTTTATATCATTTTTACAGTGAGATCAAACTTATTGAAGCCATAAACATACAATGATTAATCTTCAAATTATATGATAGTTAATATTAAAACTATTCTGATTACACAATGAGCAAGTATTAACTTTATAAACAATAATAGTAATGATGATTAATTTAGGAAATGTAAAAACAAACGGCACTAAAATACTGATGAAAGTCATCAAATGGTTCTGTTACTATTTGGAGGAAGGAGAAAATACTGATAAACTTTAGATTTTGTTAAATTTCCTATCAGATGAAAAATTTTACTTATGCTTTATTTTCTTTAATTCTAGAATTGCAGTTCTCCATAAATAGATATTTCTAAATGTATTTTATTTGATAAAGAAAAATTCACTGTTGTACAACTGTAACTGGTATCACAGAGGGAAGTGTAATTGCAAGTTTTAAAATAGATTGCTGATTCATATTTTAAATATAGTTGCTAATTATGATTTACACTGACTAAAGATCATGACTAACGTAATGTTTTTCAATACTCAGAATTTATATATCTCAAAGCTTTCATAAGACTTATTTTCAACAAACTTTTACTGAAGTTTGTACTCTCAATTTATACGTCAGTAAACTAAAATTTGCTCATTAAATCATTATCCTAAAAAATATAAGCAAAGAAAGTCAACTTTTATCATCTAATCATCGTTTCAAACTTTGAATGCATGGTATTGTAAATGATTATTTTAAAATAATGGAATTATGTCATAAAATTTATTATTTGGTTACTATTAGTCTTGCATCAGTAATTTTGAGAAAAATAAAATTGTTTGGTTTTTTGTGTTCTTAAAAAAATGCATTAGACTGGATTTAAAAACAGTTTTAAAAATGTCAATATAATCAATTATGGATACAAAAATCATCCCGCAGTCTAAAAATATAAGAGAATTCAGGCAAAGACCCAGTAAAGAGAGTAGTTAGATACACTATGAAAAGACTGGCTAAAAAAAAAAAAACCCTATAGTGTAGATTCTACAATTTCTGATTTTCACAAAACCTCTCATGTAAGAAAGCTAGGTTATTATGTTTTATAGATTATGAATTTAAAATACTCTAATAGTGGGGAGAGCTGGTATGGGAAAAAAGAGCATTTGTGATATATTCACAAGATACACTTATTACTGTAAATACTTCATATTACCTAAACTAGAAATGAATTTTATATAGTAGCTCTGACATTCATTGTTCTAATCATGGCTCTAGCTCTGATTCAAAATATTTATTTGCAGCATTTGGTTATCCAGAGGAGCAGTTCGACAATTAATCAAAGTTTAGGTATTTAGTTCATAAAGAGGATTGGACACACCAGACACGAAACTCTTGCATCTGTTTTTAAAAGGATTATACTCTAGAAAGGGAGAATTATTGATCAACCATTTTCTAATGAAATCCAGCTGTGCTGTCCTTTGACTGTTTTCTCATCAAACCTCAACAGGATTCAAGGGCACATGTGAGGGATTACCAAAAATGAGTATGGAGGCGAGTAGCGGCCAAAATGGAAAAATGGATAACAACTTTCAGGACAATACTGAGTATTTATTCAATATTTCAAGGAATCTTTTTATGTCTATATTTGAGTTATCCATTTATAAATATCTGTTAGTTAATATAAATGTCAAGAACTTCAATAATAAAGATTGTTGTCTACATTAGGAAATTTTATCTAAGAAATAGTTTTATTTTGTGCTTTAAATAACCAAGATGATAAGTAAATACATATTAACTATAATTTAAACAATATCCAACTTCTCACTGGCTCAAGTCTATCATAGCATATGAAGTCTGACGCCATAGATATAAATTATTTTTTAAAGAAAAAATAATAAAGGACATAAATATTCATACCTAACAGACTTCTCAAAAAAGAGTTTATAAATGCACATGTGTACAACTGGAAATGATCTCTGAGTATAAGAATCGGGGCATTAGGGCCGGCCGAGTGGTGCGATGGTTAAGAACTCGCTTGGGATGCCAGAGGGCCCCGGTTCGGATCCCACATATGAGGGCCAGTGACACTGCCCTCCACAGCTAAGATGCTGAA
>NW_017731915.1:987535-1001211 GCF_001890085.2 Hipposideros armiger | reverse complement strand
ATGATGGTGCCAACTTGGGCCAGTGAAGCAACATCCTCCACAACTAGATTGAAGAACAAAAAACGACAGCAACTTGTCTGTTCCCATTTCCCCAATTCCCCAGCACTGTTCCCATCCCCCCAAATCCCCAATAAAAACCTTTAAAAAAAAAAAAGAATCGGGGCATTAAAAGTTTCATTTTTAGGGAGTGAGAAAACATTACATATGTATTATGAGTTTATAAAAATCATTAAAATCATCTGCCTGAAACAAATCTTAATAGACTTTATTAATTGGCTTTGGTTGGTTAGCTTGTTGTAATTGCATGAGCTGGTAAATCTCCTTTAGAAATCGTTGACTTGCCTAACTTTTCAGCTTTTTATTATTCATATATAATTTGAGGGGAAGTTTCTTTGATAATGCACCTGTTTACATTGGGTCTGATTACTGATTATCCTTATTATCATTACTATTATTATTTAATTCCTATGTTTCCTTATTCATGTAACGATTACAAAGATCTCTTTATTTCTACAATATCTTTTTTGTTGTTAATTTTTTAAGTAGACTATATCTTGTCTGTAGACATGAAAACAATATAGTAGTTTTTTTCTTTTGTAACAGTAATTATTCCAGGACTTTAAGCCAGAAATGGAGATTGTAAAATAATTAAAATACTTAAAGGTAGGTTAGTCCTGAAGCATGAACTCCGAGATACCTGGGGACAGCATGAAGGGACTTCCTTACGCAGCAGTAGCCACAAAAGCAAGAGGCCACAGGCAGTGCTCCTCTGGCCAGTACTTCTGGGCTTTGGATCTCACATCCTGTTACTTCTATAGCAAATGCTTCATTCTCTCCTGTTCTCTCTTCTTATGCTACCTGAATCTGTCTTATATCAAATAACCTCTAGAGAACTTCAGAAGAGTTTCATATTTACTTTAGGGGCAGAAAGGCAAAACATAATCTTCGACAAAGTAGATTAACTTTTATAAGAAGAAACTAATTAATACAGCAGAAGGGGGAAGGGGTATGTTATTCAAGGAGATCTAAAGAAAAATAGGAAAAGAGTCTGAAAGAAAAAGACAAGAAAGAAAGAGAAAAAACAAGCAAAAAAAAAAACAAAACCCAAAAGAAAGGACTCTGAGAAATGCAGAAGTTGATACTATTTATGAGCCAAAAAAAGCCTGTAACCATTTTTTCTCCCTACTTAAGAATGATTTAAGCAGATCATAAGGATGCTCCTGAATATCAGAGCTGTGGGGACCCCTCTTCCCGTACCAAGGTGCTAGAAACGTGTCCAAGGTGCTATAGTTGGGAGGTTGAATGGACCTTTCCCGGGAATCTTACCAGCTTTGATAGAACTGTCAGTACTAATATCTAACAATAGATGGAAAACATACATGGACCTATGAGAATGATACACTGTGTGTGTGTGTGTGTGTGTGTGTGTGTGTGTGTGTGTGTTAATAGGAAAATACATCCGAGCTCGAAAAAACCTGTTGAGAAAGGCTATACAGGGTACAGCCATTTTGGACATTGGGGCCAGTCAATACCAACTTTCACTATGTGTTTTTCTAAACAATTCATGGCTACTCATTGGAGCCATACACTCTCAAAATTGGAAGTTGAAAAATAAAAAAAGGCTATTTTTATAAATTTATTATTTTACACATGTATAAGTTTTAAAATGACTTTACTGATATTTTAAATTATTTAGTGTATTTAAGGAAAGTATGTAAATACAAAGTATAATCCATATCCTCTTGTAATTATATTTTTCTATTTATCATTAGTCTTATATTTTTTTAATATATTTTAGAAGACATTGAATTTCCAGAGAATTGTCTTCAAATACTTTAATCATGATGAAAATAGTAAACAATTATATAAATATTAAGGACTGTTAGGAATAGATAGACAAACAGATATATAGCTAATTTTCTGCATATAAAGGAGAACGTATTCCCTAAAATCCTTATAAAATAAATCTTTGTAAATCACATATTAAAGTGTAATCAACCTTCACTTACATAGCTTAGCTCACACACAAAGTAAATATGTATGTATGTAATCCAGGCCTGTTTATAATCTCCCTTCAAATTCTCAGCTAAGCCCAGGATGAGATGCCATAGAGCTCAGTATAAAATGACATCTCAAAGAGGGAGAAGTGGAACAGAAGTTTAGCAGCTCTTAATGCAAAGGAAAGAGTTAGAATTTGAGTATCTTCAGTGGAGATGGTCTTCGGGAGCACATCAGTCTTTCCTGTGAAACTACAGAACAGCGGTTCTCAACCTTCCTAATGCCACGACTCCTTAATACAGTTCCTCATGTTGTGGTGACCCCCAACCATAAAATTATTTTTGTTGCTACTCTATAACTGTAATTTTGCTACTGTTATGAATTGTAATGTAAATATCATTTTGTTTTCCGATGGTCTTAGGCGACCCCTGTGAAAGGGTCGTTGGACCCCCCCAAAGGGGTCGCGACCCACAGGTTGAGAACCGCTGAAGAAGGACTTTGCCTGATAAGTAAGGACTGCATTATGAACCTTTGGATTCAACCAAAGAGTAAGAGCAAAACTGAAACATCCACTCTGAAACTCTAAATGAAAGACTCTTCAAGTTAAAGGTAAGCAGCCAAAGCCTGGTTATCTACTTGAATAGAAATTAATTTTCTTTTGTAAAAGGTAAGAGAACCGAGTCACAATAATATATCATCCAAAATACCTAGTTAGCCATAAAAAATGACTGGGTGTATGATAAAGAAAATATGATGCAAGGACAGTAGAAAATGAGTAAACACATGTCCCAGGCAGGGGTCTTAAAGCAGTTGTTGTAAATATATCCAAATACTGAAGAAGAAAAAAATCTTAGGTGGAAATTACAACTTCTTAAAAAACAAATGGAAACTTTAAGAAATTAACATTAAAATTGATGGGATGTGACTAACAGGATATTGAAGATGGCAAAAGAAAGCTTCAGTGACATTGTAGAGAAGTGTCCAAAATGAAGTATAGAGAGAAAAACAAATTAATAAATAAATAAATGGGATGTCAGTATGCAGTAGGTCTAATATATATGCGTAATTGGATTCCCAGATAAGGAGAGAGAAAATAGAGGGAAAACAATAAACATATATTTTTTGAAGAAATAATGGCAAGATGCCCAAAATATGAAAGAAAACACGAATATATGGATTTATATAGCTCAAGAACTGTAGAACAGCCTACATGAAAATAAAATCGCCCCAAATATATTATAATTAAATTGCTTTCAAGGAGATATAAAAACATTTTGAAAGCAGCCAGAGAAAAAGTAACACATTATATACAGAAGAATAACAATATAAATAACAGTGACATTCTCAAGAATCAGAAATCTATCATTATCCCATACCAGAATCTGTTCCCTGGTCTACATTTGCATGGATTCAATACTTTAAGGTAACTGATATTTGAACTGCTATTGTTTAAAAAAAACATGTTTAAGCTTGAGCTGTGTAGTTTTTAGCTGCTATTTGTTTATAGGTCAGTGTCATAGAGATGAGGTGTCATGAATGCTACATGAGCTACCAGACATGTCTTGTTCTGCTCTGCACAGTCTCTTGTGGAACAACGGGAGAGAAGAGAAAGAACAAGAGTTCATCGGCAGCCAGCCCTGGTCAGGAAGATAGAGAACCTTTCATCTTTCTTTTGTTCCTTCAATCCTAGTCTCATCACTCAGTTAGAAGTACTATTGTGCATCGATTCAGCAGAAAATAAATAGACCTATGAAAAATTAATTTTTCAGAATTATTGTTCCCTGAATTTCATAAGAAATATTAGTATCTGAGCTAAGATATATCACAAGACGTATGGGACACTAAGGTACTAATAAACTTTAATGTAGAATCATTTAAAGCAAACGGCTGGAGTAGCCGTAGCCTCGTAGCTCGTGAGGATCTGTTAGACAAAGTACCCTCTGCTTTTCCTAACGTTAAACTGTTTAAATGCCAGTGGTTCTCCATCCCCAGGTGACACAAAAATGCTCCTACAAATTCCCAAATGCCTCATCCAGTAGCATTTGCCTCACTAGGATAGTCTGTTTTGGATAAATTCCTACAATGATAATTCAGCAAAAAAAGGAGACTTTCTTTTAGTTGTCTGAGTTCTGTCCATAGAGGGATAGTCAAATGAAGCTGGACCTTGAAAACAGTATCATACCCTGGAATGTATATTCTGCAATGTATTTCTTCTTTTTTCCTGTCTTCCTGTATTCTGCCTTTCATTGCTTTTTTCCCCTTCCTTCTAATAAATATTTGTAATACATTTGCTATACGTAAAACACTGTTCCAAGAATAGAATAGTGAATGAGAAAAACACACCCCCTGTTGTCATAAAGCTTTTTTTAGATAGGGAGGCTAGACGTGAATAGAAGTAACTACAACAAAGGGTGTGTGTGTGTGTGTGTGTGTGTGTGTGTGTGTGTGTGTGTGTGTGTGTGGAATCAAAGTTAAAATACCAAATCTGTTGCACTTGGGGAGGACAGTGGGATCTGAGGGTGAAATGAGAACTAGAAGAAAGGAAGAATAAAAAGGCAGGATGGGGTGAGAGCTGCCAGGCCGGGGACTGTTTTACATGAGAAGGTTCTGAATGGCATCTCTGAGAAAGCGCCATTTGAGAAACACCCATGTGAGGCTCTCAGATCTAAGGGAAGCTGGTCTGGTGAGGAAGACCTCGAGAGCCAAGTTCCTATGTCAGGCGCATAGGCAGCATTGCAGGAGTTCACACCTCATTTTAAATTCAATGAGAAGCTGTAGGAGAGTTTTGTACTTTAAACAGATCACCCCAGGTAAGAATTGTATACAACTCCCTGAAATGAGAGATTGTGCAAGTGAGGCTGTATTTTGAAGGTAGAACTGACAGTATTTGATGATGGATTCGGGTAGTTGAAAGAGGAAAATCAAAGATTCTTATGCGTGGGCTTGAGCAGCTGGGTGAATAACGGTGTAATTTACTGGGATACAAAAGCAGCGAGGAGAAGGCAGGGGCCCCGATGTGTCAGAGTTGAAACGAGGAATTTGGAGACACTGTGTCTGAATGTCCCATTAGATATCCAAATAAAAATCAAGGAAGTGGTCAGAACAAGTAGAATGTGAGTTTCAAGCTCAGGGGAGAGTCATCACTAGAGAAATAAATGTCTGTCAGCAGTAGCGTATCTGTGTCACGTGAAACGCGAGTGAAGATAAGGGTGGAAGTTAGTGAAGATCTTTAAATGAAAAATATAAAGTTATTTTAGGAAAGAAGAGAATCATTAAAGGATTAGAGTGTTTGAAACAGGGAAAATGAAATAAATATTTTTTATGATTTTGTTAAGCTAATATTTATTACTATATAAATGGTATTCATTTCTGTCATTGAAGTGTATGTATTTCCACAAAATTATTTGGAAAGTAACATGCAGAAAGGGAGGGAAAATGCTTTTCTCAGGTAATAAGATTATAAGCAAAGATTTTTTTTTATTTTTTTTATTGTTATTTGTTCTTTCACTTAAAGACATGTATTTTTTTTTTAATTAGAAAATATATTGTTTGTAAAACAGCGTATTATAAAGATGAATCTGCTAGCAGTGTTCCGGGTAAATTGGCATCAGCTAGGGACTCTGTGAGATGGTAGAGGTGAAGCATCCCTTGAAAGGTTATTATATTATTGAATCCTGCAATAATATGGAAAAAAGTTCCCTGTTAGCAGAAAGTGTTTTTCTTTGGCAATTTAAATTATATCTTGGAGAAAATCCCCACAGTCTTGCAGTTCTGATAGTGAATAAATAATACTTCAGTGCTTTGCGTGACTATTGGTGAACTAGGACCCTGATTAAACACATCTATCCACATGTGCAAATGTGTGATTAAAAGTGACTGGGGAAAAAAAACCATACACCCATGTTGATTATTTTCAATGTGATTCAGGATGACAGTGTTCAGAAGAGCCCATAAAGATATCAGGCAAAGATACTACTTTCAACTTTTTCGATAAGTGTCCCCTTACTCCTGATCTTGGACTATTTCATACTTGCTTCTTTATCACCAAACCTCCTATATGTTTTCACCAACTCACACTCAGGGGTGGCCCCAGTTCCTCCTTTACCGGCAAAACAGAAACAATAAAATAATCTACACACTCCTGCTGCCGCCTTTTCCTGCTTACCAGTATCGAGAGATATTGTATTCTTACATGTTTCCATACTTGAACTATCATGATTCTGCCTACATTCAATAATTTCTATTTTTCCATGCTTACTTTCTCCCTTTATCTTTTGCACTTCAGTACGTAGGACCAGGAACACTTTGGGGCTTTTTTCCTATATAAACAATCATTCTCTGTCTATGGACAGTTTCCATAATCTTAAAAACATAATGTTGTTATCCCATTCTTAAAAAAAACAAAAAAACAACCTTATGTTTTTTGAACTACCAGCTGCCACAGCTGTTTCCATATGCTGAAGAATTAATTGTCTATGCTAACCATTTCCAGATTCTTATATTTTCTTCTCTCTTAAATCCAATCCAAGATTTTCCTCCTAGAGTCCCACATAAATGACCCCAATGGTTTCTACATTGTCAACTCTCCCATCAATTTTTTCTTTCTCAATTGGTTTATTTATTAGCATTTAACACAGTTTAACACACTCAACCTTGATGCACTGCTTCCCTTGGATGTCAGATCACTACTGTCCCCTGATTTTTGCTACCTCACTGGTAGCTCTTTCTCAGCTGCCTTATATGGGTTCCTCCTCTCCACCCACCCTTAGCATTGGTGCAGCCCAGAAACTTGTCCATGGTCCACTTATCCTGGTACTGGCTTTGGATGTCATTTATTTGTTGCCAACTGCCACATTCTTGTTTCCTGCTTAGACCATTTTTCTGAATTCCAGACCCACATATGTAACTGCCCTTATCTCATAGTCATCTCAGATTCATAATGTCAAAACTAATACACCCCTTCCAAAATATCTATTCCTCCCACAATCTTTTCCATCTCAGTAATCAAGGGTTGATGTTCTCCTGATTATGCTTCTAGTCGTTTGGGCCAAAAGTACTTAGATGACTGGCCTTGGCCTCTTTTTTTCCCCCGTTATGTTCCATATCCCATGCCTTTAAAATGCATCAAGAAATCTCACCAGCTCTCACCACTGGCATTGCTCTCATTAGGGTCTGAACCATCTTATCTCTGGCCTCGAGTCTCTACACACTAGTAGGTCACCTTTGCTTTCCCTTTGATCACCATCACTTCCTCCTTTTATTTGTCTTATTACAAATCAGCAGATGGTAATGTTGATGCGAAGTGTAAGTCAGTCCTGCAATAACTTTTCATTTTATCCAGAATAAAAGCACAAATCTTTACAAGAGACCGAAAGACCAACAGCAGCCAGTTCCTCATAAATTCCCTGGCCTTCTCCATCCCTTATCACCTCCTTGCTCTTCAGCTAACGCTTCAGACATACTCCTAGCTGCACACTCGGCTACGCCTGTTCCTTCTCCTTGGGATGCTCCTCACTGGATATTAAATGGCCACCCTCCTTACCTGCTCCGCATTTTTACTGAAATCTTATTTCCGCGGGGATACTCTCCTTAAGCTATTTTAAAATTACAGCCACACCTTGTCCCAGAACTCAGAGCTCCAGTCTCTTCTGCTTTGCAAAAAGTTTTTCTCCAGCATTTATGATGTTCTAACATAGTACACTCAGGCCTCATTATTTGAGGATTGTGTATTTGAGATTTTACCTATGTACTAAAATGCATTCATGACCCAAAAGTCAATACCCATGGTAGCATCCTGGCGGTTCCTGGACATGCGCAGGAAGGAGGGAAACTTGAGTCATGTGACGTGCACATTCCCAGCTGATATCAACAGTGGTAATGCTCTGTCTTTTGTTTCTGGTTTTATACTGTAAAGCAAGTGTCCTTTTCATGGTATTTTTAGTGCTATGTTTTTCACATTTTTTTGTTGGTGATTTTGTTTGTTTGTTTGTTTTAAGTGGCCCTCATGAATGGTGCAGAAGTGATTTCTAGTATATTTGTGTTAGAAGGTATGATGTGACTTATGGAGAAAATTTGCATGTTACATAATGTTAGTTTTCGGGCTTGAGTTATGGTGCTGTTGGCCATGATTTTGGTGTAAATGAGTCAACACTATATTAAAGAAGGTTCCTTTAAACAGGCCAGGTATTGATAAAGTGACAGAAATGTGACCAGAGGTTTTCCTGAAACTAACTGTATTTCTTCTAGCAGTAATGGTTAAATATTCACTGTTCCCAAAACATAACCTTTACTAATGAGAATTCTTTGTATATGATTTTTACTAGATAGAATGTAACCTCCTTGATGGATAAACTATAACTCCTTTATGGCAATTCACAGAAAACATTTAGTATTATTTCATTTTCACAAAGTTAAAAATAAAACTATAATCACATATATTCATAGGCACACACCAAGGAAAACCTATAAAATTATGTTAATCATAGTTATTGTAAGCAGGATGAAAAAGTAAACAGGTGCTCAAAAATAATTTGTTTGATGATTGAATATGTGATGTAGTTCAGAAATTTTTATTTAGTAGGCATAAGTGGTGATATATGGAGAGGGACTAGCCTGATAAGATAAGACTAACTATCTATCTATCTCTCTATCTACTATCCAGAATGTTCTCTTACTCATATAAATTGCCTATAAACTATATGCATTAAATATAGTTTGTGCTCAATATTTTCATTAAAAGAAGGGAAGCAATTTGTTATTTCTCAACCTCACTAGAACTGGAATAAGGACACTTACTTTCCTGGAAAAAAAAATCTGTGTTATTTTGTTATGATTTAATACATTTACAATATTCCAAAGGAATAAAGGTAAAAAGAAAATGAAAGTATTGCTTTATCACTTGGCTTTCAAAACAAGCTTCAACAAACCTAATCAAAATGCTTCTCTTTCTTAACATTAACAAATAGTGTTCTAAAATAATCCAATAACTGTTCTAAACAGTACACATGCTACAAAGAAAATATCTCCATATCTTTGAGAGCACTGAAAAATTAATCAAAAATTGTAGGCTTTTGCAATGACAAGTACATTAATCTCTAAGCAGCTATATTGATATTTCAAATAATACATTTTCTAAATATCTTTCCATGACATTGTAAAATTAATCTTTTAAAAAAGTGTCTTTTTTGTTGTTAAGCAAAGAGGAAATAAACTGTTCTAATGGATTACCTGGACTGACAAACACCATTCTGCGAAATGCTACAGGGACCCTGTACAGGGACCTCAAAAATATATCATCAAAGACCATATCCTTAGTAAAACATATAATGCAAAATATAAAATAATATATAATTGAGGGCCACCTACATGCTATTTTCTTTTCAAATAAAATATCATTTAAATGTTCCAGCATATAAACCATAATATGGTAATTGTATAAATAGGAGTTTCATGGATTTAGTATATGGCATGATGTCCATGAGTCAATTACTGGCTTTCATACCACTCATAACACAGTGGGTCCTAAATTTACACAATACTTTACCACATCATCTTCTAACTATTTTTTTTTATTACCCAAGGAGTGCTATTATTATTTGCCTTATAGAATTCATGGAAAAATTTTGTATGCTAATTTGTATTGATGGCCTAAGAAATTAAGTTAGAAAATTTTGATTATTTTTTAGAGTTCTTCTATATTAAAAGGCAAAGATATTTACACTTATAAAAGAAAGTTATACATAATTTATTTCACAGTGCATTTAAAGAGCAAGTAATACACCATTCTGTACTAATGAGAACATGAAAGTTTTGTCAAATCACATAGAAAATATCATTTATTTTGAGAGAGAGGAGATAAAAGTTTTGATGGGTATCAAGTAGGGATATTTCTTTATTTAGTAAACTTATTTGTCCTTAATTTAGGTTCTAAGACTCATCACTGACCAAATAGTAGGTATGTCACGACTGCACATGTTATTGGTAGGGTCAGCATGATGTCTTCATTAAACACTGTTATCAACAGTATGCTTGTCCATAATACCACCACATGTATGAATTACGAAGCACGGATTTAATAGCTATTATTTTAATGACTTATGTGACATAAAGTATGCTTTATTATAGACAAATCCATAATACTAATAGTAGATGACTTGAAATTTAATTTATATCAATGACAAACTAGGAAAAATGCCAGTGTGAAATTTTACTTGTTCTGTATCTGGTTCAAGAGAAGCATTATATTTCACCTGTAAGAATTAGTGGAGTGTTGCTCAACTAAACATAACATACTCCTTAGGGCTTGGAATAGGTTTGACATAAATTAGAATGTTTTTAGAAAAGTACTTGATGGTTCAGATTTTTTTTTCTAAATCTTAGCCATACATATGATAAAGTACATTTTTAGATAAAATGTCCAGATATTTAATTATTCTATTATGAATATATCTATCATTTGTCACAAAATGTGAAAACAGCTAAATGCTTATTTCCTATTTATAGCCTGGTTTTTATTTGTGTCATATATTTGGTTAGTGAAATAATAAATATTTATATAAGTAGTAAACAGGAGGAAAAGGCAATGAATGAAAATTCCTTGTCCTCAGGATTTTTTTATTTAAGCAACTATAATGCAGAAAAACATTTAAATTGATAAATGAATGCATTAAATGATAGATAGATATGATAGAGATAAATGGATAGAAGGATGGATGCATGAATAGATGATGGATGATATAAATGTACATTAAAATTTTATGTTTTAGCAGATACAGTTATCTAATTTTTATAATGCCCATTTGTTACTCTGACAAATACACATATATATAAATATATATACATGTATATCTAAAATATACATATGAATATATAGTCATTATACCTTTTATATATGTATGCATATGTGTCTGGTATCTGTATATATATATATATATATAGACATAATTAATTATATCATAACTCATATATACATATTTACTGAACAAGTATTTAGATATGCTAAAGATCATTCATCAAATGTTTTTCAAAATTAGGTTATCTATGTAAAAGATAAATTTATCCATTGGCCAATCTTTTCAAAATTATCTTGCCCTATGTAATTTACTAAGAGTGCTTTGAATTCACCCAAGTTTTCATCCAAATGTAGGGGGCCATCTGAGTTTATCTTTCTCTATTTGTCATTTGCTTTTATGCTAATGAAGAACATGTCAAACTAAGGTGCTATGTTCTGTTGTTAGAAAACATGAGTTGATAAAACCTTAAATATTTTTTCTGACTTTTACACTTACACATGTTGATTTATTTTGCTAATCAACATTTCATAGTTCCTTTAACAATGAGACTCATATTAAATGTATTAAATACTTTGTGAAATGTTGACATGTTGAAAATATTCAGAACCTTCAGCCAGTACTTTGATTACTCGTACTATTTTTTTAAGTCTATTCTTTATTCTTTGGGCAGTTGTGATGTTTTGTACGTTAGTCCTACACAATTGAAATTACTCTATTATTATGTTTTTATTGTAGATGAAATATATTTTTATTATTTTGCTGAATTATTGCATTATTGATAACATCAGGAAGCTAATAAATTTATCAGCAAACCACTGTAGTATAATTTCTTATAAGTTTAGTAGATTATCTTATATATTTCACTCATATTACCTATAACACACTTCTGTTTTTCAACTGGAATATTTTAAGTTCTTCAAAGGCTACAATTCACTCATTAGGTTAAAATTGGAGTTATACTAGAAATCATTTACATTTCCCTGATTTTTGATAAAAATATCCCTGTCATCATCTTTCTTTGATTATTGAGACAAGTATTAATTTAATATATAAATTTCATATCATTCCAACAGTTGTGATATTCAATATATTAAACAATTGATACAGTAATTTAACTCAATATAGAAATATATGTATATAATTTTTTAAATATTATTTTTTGTTTGTAAATACACATGATGTATATTTTAAAACTTCTTACCAAATAAATAATAGAAGTTGTAGCACAAATCATCCATCAAAATAGTCTAATAATTTTAAACTGTTTATTGATCACTAGAAATTGTTGATTTGATCTTTTGCTTGAGATGATGAGCCATGATGTGCCAAAGAGAAACTTTCCCAAGGCCTTCCTTGTTAAGTTAATACTAAAGATTCTTCAGGGACCTGAAGGGGGTTTATGTCACTGAAGAGGGGCTTGCCATTGGCTAGTAATGGGTGGTCTTTTCCACTAATTCCTCTGATGTTCACTAGAGAAAATAAATGGATTTATTGACAGAAGTTGACTGGTCCAAACAGGGCTCTTTCTCACAGACTAGTCAAATATGGGGTGAAGGATATGCTGGGTGGAGATACGCATAGATTGCTACTTGCCAGGGTCCATATTTTAAAGATAAATAGAAAACAAGGTCTCAGGTTGATTTTTTTTCCTCCCCGGAGATTACTTGATATTGTATAAGGAGCACTGCCTCAGACTTTGGGGAAATTTTTTCAAATACCACAGATCATTAGGGGTGTGCCATCGTGCAAACATTTATCAGCCACCACGGACTCCAATACATTCCCCAGAGGCCATGTAGAGGGAATTTATATTAATCGAAGATATTATTCACTTTATGAGTGAACATGGAACTATTCCTGTATTTATAATAGGTGATGTACCTAAACATTTCTGCCTGAACCAGCAGAATATCAGCACTGACTTGTAAAGCATTCCAAATTTATTAAACTTTTTATTGGATATTTGATGTTGTCATTTAACAAATGCCTTTGACGTATATTGGTTAACATATGTTAGCAAATAAGTATTTCATTTTAATTGAATCTTAACTTGCAAGTATTATATTAATAGCTGCCATAATGTTTGTATTCATGAAATAAAATCTATATAATCATAGTATATGTTTATTTATATTTTATAATTTACAGTTTTTGCACATAGATTTTTTTTTTAAAGATTTTATTGGGGAATTGGGGGAGGGGAACAGCGTTGGTGAATCTGGGAAGGGGAACAGGCAACTTGCTGTCTTTTTGTTCTTCAGTCTAGTTGTGGAGGACATTGCTTCACTGGCCCATATTGGTTATTACCATTGCGCTCTTCCCAGGTGAGGCAGTCACTCTCCAGTCATCAGACGGCCACTCACGGCAGCTCACGAAAGCTCACACCCACTGCCGGCCAGCCCCACTGCAGCCTATGCCATTGACTCACGGCAGCCCAGCTCCAGGTTGAGCTGTTGTTCACCATCTTAGCTGTAGGGGCTCAGCGTCACTGGCCCTCATGTGGGATCTGAACCTGCTGCTCAGAGCTGGTGTCCCAAGCCAGCTTGTAACCAACGCACTATTCCATAGGCCCACACATAGATTTTTATGTATAATCAATTCTCCTCCCCCTCCTTTCTTTCTTCTTTCTTCTCTCCCTTTATCCCTTTTTCCCTTCTTTTGTTTCCTCTTTCCTGTCTTATTTCTGTCTCAGTGTGGAAGAATTGGGGATCAGAGTTAAGAATAAATTAGGCTTTTGTTAATGAATCGAGAATAGTTATCCTTTATTCCTCTGCTCTGAGACCATTCATGTCCATAATGTTTTTGTTCTTTGTAACCTTGACCCATTAGACATTATATATATATATATATATATATATATATATATATATATATATATATATATAT
>NW_017731915.1:977448-987070 GCF_001890085.2 Hipposideros armiger | reverse complement strand
ACACACACACACACACACACACACTCATACACACACCTGACCCAGGAGTGAGTGAAGTTGAAAGAACATCTAGCGGAAGGTAGAGCAGATGCTCGGCCTGCCTGCCCACTGCCTGTCACCAACAAGGTGACACAACAGGTAAACAGTCATGTATGTGAACTACAAAATGGCTGTGGTTTCACTTGAAGACTCCAAATCTCCCCCCAAAATATTTGTGTAGCCCACAGTAGCTGAAAACATCCAGATCAGCTCCACTGTTTGTAGGAAAGAAACCGATGGGTCATACACACCTCATTAGTGGAAATGCAAGATGGGAGATAGGGCTAAGATATGGAAGAGATGAACCCATAGACCTGCAACAGACAGGGGCCATCTACAGGAGAACCCACTGCCTGAGAATCTCCTTCCCGCTCTCTGCCCCAAACACCTCCCTTTCCGTCCCCGCTGTTCTTCTCCATTCATCCCCTCTTTGCTGTTCAGGTATCTACTGTCCATTTAGGCAGTTTGGATCCCTGCCCTTCCTATGGAAATATTCTTACCCCGGGTATTTCAAAGCTCCCCTCTCACTTCCTAAGAGGCCCTGCCTGTTCCCCTCGCTGAAAGTGACTTCCCCTGCATCAGCACTCCCTGACCTCCATTCATAACAGACTTTTCCTTTCTAACATTGGTCACCATCTAACTTGTTTATTTGGTCTAGTGCCTATCTCCACCCATTAAATAGTAAGCTCAATAAAAATAATGTTTTTGCCTATTTTGTATTCACTTCTCCAGTCTCTGTAACAGAGCCTGGTATATGAGTAATGTTTTGTTGTTGTTGAATGAATACATGGCTTGACTATAAACAAACTATAATTTGTAATACTGGAAATATCTCATATATCTTACTTTTGTAAATAATTATTTTCTAGGAAAACAGGATCTGTGAATACATTGATCCAGTCACTTTGCTTTATTTGTATGAATAAAGTGGATAAAACAAATTAAAACCAGACTTGCTTATATACCTAGAGCTATGAGTTTAGGTATGTGTGTATGTGTGCAGCGAAATTCAGTATACTAAAGGATTAAATGTAATTAAAGTCCATATAATTGTTTTGACAAGATTTTTAAATTTTATTTGGTTATTGGACAGTGGCTATTTTGTGCATAGCTGTATACTTGGAGTTTCCTTATTATTTTTTTATTTAATGATAGTTATCTTCTTAGTATTCATAAGATACATATTTACCTATGCCAAATTTATACACACTTTAACATGACATTTTTTTGTATGCAGCAATGAAGCACTGTTTAACCATGAACATATTATTTACTCCTCTATCCTCATTATATAGTCTACAGAAATTAAGTATTTTTTATTCAGCATAACAGACTGAAAGAAAGATAAACTTCATTGGTAGCCTTGTGTTTTATAATTTTTATCTAAGTGAATTACTGTCAAATGCACACCTGTTTATCTTAAACACTGTGCTGAAAGTGTGTGTGTGTGTGTGTGTGTGTGTTCCAGTATGTTATAAAGTCCAGGCTAATCTAGCATCTGTAGTCATTCCTGAAAGTTATATTTCACCACCTATGTACTGCATTATAGCTCTAGAATGGATTCTCCTGATTTGGTTTCTGATTTCTTAGATGCAGCCCTGAATATAAGATGGAAGATAAAATATTTTTGAGGAGTTGATATACAAGTACATGCTTCTATCTACCTACCTATAATAGGAATATGAAATAGTTTGATGAATATAATAAATAATGTTACTTTCTCCTTCCGAAAACTGGATACTGTTAATTACAATATGTTAAAGATATGACCAAACTTGCTTTTACCCAAGATTGCTTTTAGTGTGGAACAGAGAAAATCCTATTGTTTAATTTAGATACACAATAGGACTGACAAGAATTAGAGCAGTTACATGATCACATCCCATTTGCCTATACAGTAGTCTATTAAAATTTTATTGTTTTAAACAATATCTTTACTTCTATCCTCAAGCTATCTTTTCTCATTTTATCATTAAGGAAAAAATACCTAGCTAACAACACTGGGAAGAAAAGGTTATTAACTGAGAATGTAATAGGCATCTTTCTATATTTCCTACAGAGACATGTACAATGAAAACAAAATCAATCGTGAGACTAAGGCGCTGTTCTACAACTCCATAATTTCTGCAGATTTGTTGTTTATTTGTTTCAGCAGCAAATTCAGTAATGTGTTCTCTGAGAAACAAGAATGCCAGGATTATAATTAGACTTGAAAAAGTTAGGTTCTTGTAATGAGAGTTGTGCAAAGAAAAATTGATAGAAATCAACTTCAAAATGGAAGAAAATGTATTTTAAAAAAAGGAATTAGAGGGGTGGAGTTTTATTCCAGCAAGTCAATATAGCCTACTAGGAAGAAAATAAAAGGATATGGTATCAAAAGCAGAATACGATTGAAAGGAATCTGAAAATTAAATTGATTCAGGACTGTTGTTTTTTACTTGAAAAGACAAAAGTTTGTATGGGGAAAGTAAGGTAAGGAGTAACAACTTCCCTGTAAAATGTATGTAAATTACCTTTTCTTTTTTCTATATCATTTTAATTTTTACCAATTCTGTTCTGCTCTCAGCAATCCATTATGCCATATTATTTTCCTAATTAATTATATTCAACATTAACTGTTCGTTTTCCTAAACTTTACCGTGCATGTGTTTTTATTCCTCTCAGAATTCTTCACATATATATGTCTAATTTCCCATACACATATTTTATTTTTGTAATTCACACAGTATAATACTATGCTGGACTCATTCAATACATTTAATTTACTTTAATATAAGCACACTTCTGTACAATGACAATATGGAGTCTTGGCAAATTAGGCCCCAAATAAAATATACTAGACATTTTCTAAATAAAGGATTGTCCCTCTACTAGGAAAGCAAATAATAAAAACCCAAGTTTATTTTTGCAACCTGTGGACTTCATGTATCAGAAAACCAAATTTGATTTTTGGATTGCAACATTACCAGTTTTAACAACTGGTGGTTTCAGGCAGAATTCATAATTTCTTTTCTTCTCAAGTATTTTGTGTGCTCTGGCACTATATTTGTCTTAAGCAAAACATTTCTTCTCAGATTTTCACCAAAATTGAGTTTTAAGCAGTAAATTTTTTTTGAGCAGTATGCATGATCTTTAAAGGAAATGTCTATTGCATTTTTTTAGCTCAAGCTATGGATATTTAAGTATTTAATTTTAGTTGTGGATGGGATAAAAAATACAAGCATTAGCTGATCATCATTACTGTATACCAATAACTAGTTGAATTTTTAATATTTAACTGAAATCTACTTGATTTTTGAAGTTTATAAATTTAATTTTGTGGCATTACATATGTGTTTACATTTTTCTTAGAAGTATTTTTGTTCTAAGATTACATTCCTTGATTTAAAAAAATTTGTAAATATATGTGTGAGATAATTGAGACCCAAATAAGTTAATTTCTTTGCCCATTATCACACAGATAGCCAGTGAGAAACAAAGTAGTTAGTGTTCCAGTATCCCAACTACTGATTAGTTTCTTTCTTGGTCACCAAGACATTTCATGAATCAATATGTATTGGTGTGGATCTGCTGTATGTTTAGCACTATTTAGTTCTAAGAGCTAAATAGTGGTTTGATTATTAATATCCCGCAATTTTGTTTTGTTGGGCTTTGTATTGGTCTAAATTCTTAATTTTCCTTCTTACTTTCTTACTCAAGGTCTTATATCTAATATGCCTCTGAAAATCCCAAGTCAAGAAAGTCCTTGTACAAGTTTCTAGGAGGGATACAGGACCTTTTGTATAGCGGTGTGTGGTATTGGCTTTAGGCTTACAGCAAGGACAGATGGAATTTCTTCTCTTCCTTCTCCATTTCACTTCATATTTACCTGGATTACTGATTATGCACTATGAATGGACACCTGGCCAAAAAATTCTAGGCAATTCTGACATTGCAATTCATCCTCCAAATCTTATTTGTTCAAAAATTTAAAAAATTATTATTATTATTATTTCAAGGTCATTGGATCTTAAAGTACTAAAACATTTAAAACAAAAAAGCCAAAGAGAATAAATGCAAATATTCTAAAATGATTCTCCACATTGGATTTAGACAATAATCTACATTGGATAGTCAATGAATGTTAACAAACCAAGGTTTACTGAACTGTATTTACATCATTGTTGTATATTTGTTTAATTTGGTTATAAGATTTAACAGATGTACGTATTTTTGATAAAACGAAAACAGTAAGGCACACACTGTAAACTGAAGTTGGCTGATGGATTGATCATTTTGCCTTACCAAATTATCTCATATTATATCTGTTTCCATCTCAACACACACACACACACACACACACACACACACACACACACACACACACACTTGATGTGCTCCATACAAGACTTAGGGTCAGAGCATGGAAAACAAATGGAAACCTCTGTTTCTTAAATTCTAGGGACACTTTAAAACCCATTAAACTCCATCCACCCTTGAAGATGCTTGTCCATTCCAGATTCTTCAAGATGTGAAAGAGAAGGTGAGGAGCATTTATTAAATCAGTTCACTGAGCACTGAGCAATGGCTTAAGGAAAAGTGAACTTGGCCTGAAAGGCGATAAGAATGCCATGACCAGTTTGTTTTCTGGCTCAGCCCTTCCTTGTCCTATTACTATCATGTGATATAAGTCATTTCACAATGTGAGAGATTGTCAAAATTGGCATTAATATTGAGGCATTTTCTATCTCGACCCATGATGCAAGAAAAAAGAGTTTAGTATATATCTGTGTCCTTTGTATTAGAAAATGACAGTTGCTGCTATATATATGATGTGATGTGAAATCACTCGTGTGTAGTGTGACTGAAAACATCTAATGTGTGAGAGTCAGTCACCGCCTGCCATCCCGGATATATGCTTAATCTATCTAGTGGTCAGCCATTATGTTCAGACCCTGGAGTTATATCAGAGACATTAGCTTCTGCCAAAAGGGTAATGTCACTTGAATGTAAAATGAATATGACACCTCAAGTTATTACATGGATATTTTATCTGATAAGTTAATCAAATTATCAATATGACTATTTTACTGATTTTAGTTCATGAGAAAAATGTCATATAGTTTTCATGTTTGTCTTTAGATGGAGAGTATCTTTGAACTTATGTATTTTTATATTAAATCAAACTAAATTTTGTTATGCACCATTTTATACTTACAAAGTGATTCCACATAGCTTCATGATAAACTCATGAGTTAGATCATATTACATCAAAGCTAAGACCACTGTGAAGAATACAAAGTTTTTGAGGACACAGACTATCTTTTTATTATTGTTATTATTGTTTATTTGTTTAGTTTCAGGTATACAAAACAATGTTAATAGTTAGACATTTACACCCCTCACAACGTGATAATCCCCCCTTCAATCTGCTACCCCTCTAACATCGTACATGGCTGTTACAATTCCATTGACTCTATTCCGTATGTTGTATTCCGCCTCCTGTGACTGTATTTAATTATAGTTGATATTCATTATTATTCAACTTCAGTTCCAGGTGTATAGCACAGTGGTCAGGCATCTACACAGTCTATGAAGTGATCTCCCTAAGTCCACTGCCCGTCTGGCACCCAACATAGTCTTAACAACATTATTGATTATATTCCCCAAACTGTATTTCATATCTCCATAGCTATATTGTGACTACTAATTTGTGCTTTCTAATCCCTTTACCTTCTCCCCCATCCCTACCTCCCTCCCATCTAGCAACCATCGGTTTTTTTTTTCCTTCTATTTCTGAGTCTATTTGTTTTGTTTGTTTGTTTATTCTGTTCTTTAGATTCCACATACTCATATAAGTGAGGTCATATGGTATTGCCTTTCTCCATCTGACTTATTTCACTTAGCATAATATTCTCTAGGTCCATTCATGTCATTGCAAATGGTAAGATTTCATTCTTCTTTGTGGCCAAGTAATATTCCATTGTATAAATGTACCACAGTTTCTTTATCCAATCATCTATTGATGGGCATTTTGGTTTCCATATATTGGGAATAGCGCTGCAGTAAACAAAGGGTTGCATATATTTTTTTCAAATTAGTGTTTTGAATTTCTTTGGATAGATACCTAGAAGTGGAATTGCTGGGTCATAAGGTCAGACCATCTTATAAGGAGAAAACCAAGGATCAGAGAGACGGAATTAGAGAAATCAACAGTCATTACCTACCAGAATTTCCCATTATAATATTTAATGGGTGTTACAAGCTGGAGTTTGAGTTGGGCCCAAAGCTCCTACACAAATGGATTTGTTCTTGGGGGTGAGGCATGGCCAAAACATTCCTTAAATATACGGACATATCATGGGATACTTTAATTGGGTCATAAGAAATGGGATACATTATAGCAAGAAATGGGGAAAATGAATTATCATGGACTCTAAATAGGCTTTGAGGGTTGGGATACAACTCAAGAGAAGTGATTGGGAAGAAAATACTTGTATAAATAATCATGTGATTGTGTAAGAAAAACAAGGAAGTAGGAGAAAAGTTATAATTTGCCATGCTGACAGGTACACAGTACTTAACAAAGATCCCCATAATAATAAACTTAACACAGAAAAAATATTTTCAAATACATAAATCACTGAATCTGAATGTATCCACATGCATCTTGCTTTTTTGTTCTTTTTTTTTTTTTTTTTCCTAAAGGATTTTTTTAGGAGTTGGAAAGGCTAGATTGAAAATATTTTCTGCTGAGGTCTGAGAAGAGGCAGAGACTTTCATTTAATACAAATGTCATTGAATCAATGGAGTTTACTTCATTTGTTTAACATACCAAAACAAATTGCTGGTAGAACCTTAGTTTTAGAATTCTGATACATTACTTTAAGGCACACCCCTCTATTTTGCACCATTCCAACAAAACATGGCATTACTGATTGACTCCCCAGCAGGGATTATTTTCCTGAAATTTGTAATTTTGTTTAATAATGTTGTCTTACCATACTAATATTACTTTTAAAATAACTATAAAACTATGACCATTTGTTTGGTAGCTGCAAAAAGAGATTTTTTAAAAAGGTAAGATTCATGATGATTAGTAATTTTTTCACTGATCCAAAGCACACGTTTTTCACTCAATTCTGCTAGACTAATGAGTTCGCTAGCATTTCATGAAAGGCAATCTCTGTATATTGGTACATGAGGCATATGGACAGTAGTATACGGGCTTGTTTTATCCCTCCTAAATTTTGGGTTTTTGCATGTGGATTCATATGAAGAAAGTGTTCTGTAGTCAAAAATGTTTTAAAACTACCATTTTAAATTGAGAATACATGAAATGATATTTGGATGTCTGAATATAATCTGCTTTTGCTTTATTTATATGCTGACAGGATATCTGCAATTTATGAGAAAGTTCAGCAATGTTATGCAAATGAAAAAAAATTGTATCATATTGTCTTCAAACTAAACAGGACTCTAATTCATAGCCAATTAGAACGAAAGAACATGAGATTACCAGAGTTTTATTTTTGTTTTATTTTTTGTTGCTTTAAAGGAGAGGAAAGAACTTCAGACAGAGAGATAGGATCATGCACCCAAAACCACTTAAGGAGTTACTCACAAAATAGAAAGTGGAACTCAGATCCACAAACTCCCAGCGCAGAGCCCCACTCCGCCCCCGTCTCTGTACATCGCCCCACTCAGGCTTCATGCCTACTGCTAAGTACATTACTATTATTGTGCTCATTTTAGAGGTGAGGAAGCGGAGACATGAAAAGATTATGTAATTTGTTCAAGGTCATGCAGCCAATAATTATTATGGCTAGGACACAAACTAAGGCAGTGTGGCTACAAATTCTCTGATTTTTATTGCAATGCTCTGCGTCATCTAAAATCAGAGTAAAAATTTCGTCAACATTAGTAACTAACTCAAAGTTTGAAGGACATAGCGACAATCATGAAAAGTGGAGCTTCAAATAGATTGTCTTTTATAGAGCAATACAATGCTGTCCTGAAATAACTGAGGGCACCATAGGGACACCTGTTGTATATACATGCACACACACATTGATTTTTACACACACAAATGATGATGTCGAGATATCTTTAAAATGTCACTGACATAGGCCTCCTTAAGCTGACTTCCTGTTCCTCCAGGCTTTATTAAAAATCTAAACTTTTTAGTACGTCGTTCATTCGGTTTAATTATGAAATGACAACTTACACCACAGTGGGCTTAACTTTTCAAAAGTAACTGAAGTAGAAATGTGAAGCAAACGAGTATTAATTTCAAAAATAACGTGAGTATCTATAACATGTGGGCTTAATACATCAAGCTCAGCGCAAGTCTTCCTCCTCTCTGGGAAGTGAATATAGAAGCATTGGATTTCCTGGTTACTGAATGCATATGTGTGCGTTGCATGCAAACAAACTGCAAGGTGGCCAAGGAGAGAATAGAGAAATCAGATCCTCTAGGTAGCTTAATAGGCAAAATGGGGACTCTGCCTTAGAGTCTCAGAGGAAAGCACATGGTTTAATAATAGAAGAGCAGGCTCAGTACGATGCTCCCATTTGCCTATAGAAAGCAACATCACTGATACCCCCCACCCTCACACCCCATCAAGTTTTGAATAGCTGTTAAAGTTCTTAATAGTTCCTAATAACCAATAGTAGTTCATGATAAAAGTTAAATTAGCCTCTTGCCAACTTTAACACCCAGGAATGTCTTTCTCAAGGACCTGGGACCATCTCTTTGAAATGTCATCATCAACGAAGATAGGGTTCCTGTCTCCCAATTTTGGGGGGAGGGTAAGAGCCTAACCTCAGTGGGTGTCTTGCTCCAATATGCAAAAGATGTGAGAAGTTTCCTTTCCTCTGGAGTAAGCGAGTTAAGAAATACAGATGGCCACCCCAAAGATCCAGTGACTCTTGGGTGAACTTTGTGTGACAAATGATGCTGTCAAGTCTTGAGGACTATTTATTGTCCTGATGACACATATGTAATGGGCCATATCTGTTTGGTTATATACAAGGGTGAGACTTCTTTCTGTCTTTTCAATCTCTTATTGGAATATCCTGTGGTGTACATAACTTTCTGGTTTAAAGCCTATTCAATAATGAAAATTGCTTTCTATCTTTGTGAAGAGATTTTTCTGGTTTGGGAGGAGATTTTGACTCTAATTTTATTTCCTCAATGGAGTTGTCTTGTGAAGAGGGAAAATTCAGTGTTCCTTATTTGATATAGACACCCTAAGTGTAAATTCTATGTAATGTAGTAAATATAAGTATATAACTATATCATATTTGTGTTTAATTCTTGAAATTTATTCTTTTCTTTTTTTTTTTAAAATTAAAGAGACCCAGATCACCTCCTCAGAGGGGCTCTAGCCTACTTTTGTCCTATCTTTGTCTACCCTAACTAATATCCTTGGTTGAAATTTATTCTTAATGAAAGCATTTTGCAGAGAAACATCAACTTTTTACATTTTACAAAATTTGGACTACAAATGCTTTTTATTTATTTATTTATTTTAATTGGGGAATTGGGGAAGGGGAACAGACAAGTTGCTGTCCTTTTGTTCTTCAGTCTAGTTGTGGAGGA
>NW_017731915.1:973599-977289 GCF_001890085.2 Hipposideros armiger | reverse complement strand
CAGCCCAGCTCCAGGTGGAGCTGTTGTTCAGCATCTTAGCTGTAGAGGGCAGTGTCACTGGCCCTCATATGTGGGATCCAAACCGGGGCCCTCTGGCGTCCCAAACCAGTTCTTAACCATCGTGCCACTCGGCCAGCCCTACCAATGCTTTTTAAACAATTAATTTAAAGAAACACTTGTTTTGCACTGAACGTTTGGGTTAATACTGCCAAAGTGTTTCTTCATTTCCTAAAAAAATATGAATTAGATTTATAAAACAAAGTACCAATAACTTCCTTTTTCCCTAAACTCGATTAGTGAAATAACTTGTATTGTTTGATAATGTAACTACGATGTTAGAATGCTGGTATGTTTTTCCTGGGTCAAGACAGGAGGCGTTGAAGCAGAGAAAATAGAGAGAATTTTCCACAAGCCAGTTATGCTCGACTGCCCACTGCATTTGACAAGCTTCATGATGAGTGAGGGATACAGGAGTGCTAGGGACAGGACAGCCTTACCACAGCAGGATGTAATGATATCTGTGAATTTTTGGAATTACACATCTTTCCAAGTATGGAATCTATGACACTAGATAATACCATTTTAAAAACCAAGATCAAAGTTTTCTTTGGTCAAAATACACACACACACACACACACACACACACACACACACACACTTTGGGTAAAAATATAGGGGCTTCTCAGAAAATTAATTCTTTAACCTGACCTACAGTGAACACTGTAGCACATCTCTGACACTATAATTTACTAAAATGATAAGAGTAAGTCTGCCTAGATTCACTGTTTCTTATGTGATTTCAGACATGGGGAATTAGTAAAATAATTAACAGCTTAATTATGAAACTGCACACGGGTTTTGAATGAGGCAGTCTCTCTATGAACTCTAATCTAGCCCAGTGCTCTGAATGAACATGGGACTAAGAGCAGCTACTTAACCTCTCTGACCTTCAAAGCCCACAATTATGAACTCAGAAGACTAATAGTACTTTTCTTTCTTTACCCCAGTGTCCCTTGCTTATTTATCCATTTGTTTTTATTGTCGTTTTCTTTTCCCTAAAAATCCAGTGAGATACTCTATGTAAAAGCAACATTTAAAATTTCAAGTACCATACAGATATTGTTGCTTACACTTACCTCTCTTTCAAGCAAATTGGTACATACACACTAACACCCGTCCTTTGCTTCCATTGCAGGTATTTGAGATTTCCAGCATTCACTAGCTCTAGACTTGTTTTTGAACTTCATTGGCTCTAAGAGTTTGACAGGAGACTGATGTAAGAAAGAGAAAGTCAGAACCACTTGCATTTCATTACTGCTGAAAGAGCTTGCTTAAAAGCCGTTCAGGTTCTCCTTTTCGGCTCTGCAATCAAATGCCCTGCCTAGCCTTCCTCGTTAACTCATTCCTTATGTGTTAAAGATCCTTGGATGTGTTCTCTGTTTAATCCAAGGACATGCTCACATGCATGCATTTAGACATCAATGACAGATAGGCCATCCTACACATGAAACAGTGTAATTCAATTAGAGACAGACTTCTTTCTCATCCACTCCAGGAAATTGCTGAAGTCCTTCTTGTACACATATAAGCATATAGAGATGGAAATGTATACATGCCATGTAAATCTTCACATAAGTTTGAATGGAAACAGACTAAGGAGCAAAGTGCCCATCCAAGGGGGCGATGGCTGCAAACATGTGACATGATGACAAACCTGAGCCATCTGGTTCAGCAATCACCTCTGCCAATTGCCTCAGTGAATCCTTAGAAGATGGATCATTTTTAGTTCATCTTTCTCAAAAAGCATTGAGACAGGTAAAACAAGCAATACTAAAAAAAAAAAAAAGAAATAGAAATCCGAGCAAAGTATCAATAGAAGAGATATACGATAAGGGAGAGAGCCGTAAGGAGAGGAAGACCACACTTATAGGCCATAAATGAGTTTCTAATTGTTTGCTCAGCTTTCAAGGAGTCAGGAGAAAAGAGAGAAACATGGTCACTTTACAGAACCGTCATCATCTGAAAGGAAAGAACATTAGTCCCTAAGGGGAAGTAAGTTATACCTTGCATTCTTCTACCAAAACACAACAAAACCAACTAAAAACTTCACCAAGGGCTCTATCTAGAGCCCAGAGTGATAGTTGTTTTTTTCTAGTCTTTCTAAAGATCATGAAGTTGGAGATTTCATATGGCTAGATGGTATAAATTCTTTAGACAACAAACACGGGCATGATATTGAAATAAAGCACAAAAAGCTTGTCTGTGTGGTCTGGGTTTTCAGGGTAGACAGAAAACACCTAACAGAGTGGCTGATTGGATACCATCCAAACCACTTGACACAGATAATTTCTCCAATCCGGTGTACTTATTGGAGCTGAGGAACAACATTGAATATCGTATTCTCAGGTGAGAACCGAGGGCACTGACTTTCTGAAATGCTGATGGAAGCTTCATTCATATGCATTAAAAATCAGACAATGAATAAATATAATCAAGACTTTCTCAAGAATTGATGGCTGGTTCAATTTAGTCTCATAGATGGTACAAAGTAGTTGCTGAAGATCATGTCAAGCTATATTTTAAGTACACATTTCTTTTGTATGTGCACATTTAATCAGGTTAGCATAAAATCTCCAGGGAGTCATTTCAGTGTATGAGTATTTCTTCTTGGTAGCTCAGATTTCAAGATAGATGTTATTATAATTTCTGAACAAAAATAACTGCATCTCTGTACCAAGCTTATAATTCTCTTTTTATCATCAAAAGTGTAGTACTTATGTCGTTATCAGATAAGTGATATTTAAAATAGTGATTTTTTTTAAAGGAAGGTATATAAACTGCAACTATCTCCTAAGAACAGCTTATATCTAATTTATTAAAGCATATTTAGAGATCCTGCCTGTTCCCACAATAATGAGGGAGACAAATTACTTGTAATATATTCAAGAGGAGTGTGATCTCAAAATTTAGAAACACTGCACTGAGGCAGGGTCTATGAAAAGCGTTATCATTCCCACTGCTTCCTAATTGCATTTCCTGCCCTCCCTTTTTGGTGTGGCCATGGGTTGAGTTGTATGGAAGTAACTGATGCCTCGTCCACCCCTGTCCCATGGTGGGCGTGGGGGGAGATGTCTTCCACTCATGATGCCCCACACCTTTGCTCCTCTGCCGGCTGGAAGTGGTTGCCCAGGGCAACCTTGGAAAACAGATGGTGAAGGTGCAGTGTCTCTGAACTCTTTCTATCGCATTTCTATATGCAACAGAGCACTGTCCCCACATGCATCTGCCTTGATCTGGGTATCTGAAGGGAGTAAAGTCTATTGTTTGGAGACATGACACATTTAGGGGTATATTTGATACTAATGTTAGCCTGTTCAAGTCATTTAGCGAGAGGTCCTGCTTCCATTTGAGAGGCATTTGACTTCTTTGTATTTTTATGTCGGTGAAAGCCGGCCTTTCCATCTGTGTTTCACATGGATCAGGTGTCGGAGTCCAGCTCATATCCCCCAGCGTGTTTGACCTCATCTCTTCATGCCCCAGCCACTCCATTCCTTGTTCTGTTCCTCACATACGCACGCCATGCTCATTTCTGCTTTAGAACTCCTACACTTAATTTTCCCTTTCAGTGTTCCCCTTTCTTTCCTTTCCTCTTTGCATGACCAATTTCTCATCTTTCATTTGTTATCTCAA
>NW_017731915.1:964830-973335 GCF_001890085.2 Hipposideros armiger | reverse complement strand
TGTGTGTATGTCTGTGTGTCTCTGTGTCTGTGTATGTGTGTGTGTGCCTGTGTGTGTGTATGTGTGTCTGTGTGTCTCTGTGTTTGTGTGTGTGTTTGTGTGTGTGTGTTTGTGTGTGTGTCTCTGTGTGTGTGTCTGTATGTGTGTGTCTGTGTGCTTCTCCCTCTTCTAAATCTAGCTTTCAATATGACAAAGACTCAGTCTTTTTTTATTCCCAACTTATCTTCAGTGCCTTAGGTAGATAATTCCTGGTACATAGTAGGAGTTTGATAAATACATTTTCAATTCAATACGAACACTGCTTGTTTAAAGATAGACCAATAGACAAAGAGTTGGATTGTTAAAGCCGGTAGTGACTTAATATTTCTAGTGTAATGGCAGTTTATCTTCAAGTATTACTGAGCCAGCTAATTTATTTACCATAGAGCTGCATTATGCAGGGAGATAAAGAAGCAAATATTGACTGTGGCTGAGATTTCATAAAAGTTTTATGGGTCCTATTTAACATTTCATAAAAGTTGAAATGAATCTATAGTGCTTTACATACACCATAACCTCACAGTTAATGAATAGTTTACTGCATCTGTAGAAAGTAATTAGAAAGATGACTTATTCATTGATTTTGTTATCAGAGTCAATGAACTTTTAAACATAGTATTATTGTATAATATTTTGAAATGAGTGGAAATATGAAAAACATGTTTAACTTATTTAAATATTAAAACATTGTTGTCTGTTATTCAAACTTGGTAAAGCAAACACATCATAGGAAAATGTATAGAGTTGCATTAAGGTATAGTATATACTTTTGCATAAATGGTTTACAGAATGAACTACAATTTAGCTGTTGAACATGAAAACAATTTAAATCTGATTAATTTATAATTAATCTCTGTTCACATTCAGTACAGCTTATATTATTTATAAGATAGATACATTTTTAATTACAAAGTATATTTAGAAAACCAGTTAATTTTCTTTTATTTAAGCAACATGTGAGTTAAAAATATATTTTAGATCGATCAAAAATGATAAAGTTAATTTCTTTTAAAAAGTGGTGAAAGTCTTTGAATGTTTTCATCCAAGATAGATTTTATTTCTGTTTTTTGCAACACTACAGAAATTCAACAGATACACATTGCAATAACATAGTTTCATGTAAAAAAGATAGGATTTACCATTTTCCTTCTTTGTACTCACATTCTTTATTCGTATATTTTAAACAGTAACTGCATGTATATCTCTCCTCAAATTGAAATAAATACTGGGAAAGCAAATAAAAAGGCAGGTTACTATACTCAAGGAAATTATAGTTTATTTAATGAAACCAATGAGTAGATGAATGACAGAACAACATGCATGATTAATGAAATAATATGGTACTTATATGTTATTGAAGATGTGAAGAATATGGGACAATAGATTTACTTTGGATGATTGAGAAATATTATGTAAAGGAATGTGCATGATTCAGTTAGTAAAAGTTAGTATAAGTTCCAGTTTGAGAAAAACAAAATGTATCAGAGATCTGATTCCCTTCTAGAAAGGACACACTCTAATTAAGGAAAGGTATTTTCTTTATTCAGGTAAATTATTTAACTTCCTTCTGTGAGCTAAAAAAATGAACTTATTACTGAATGGAGAACATTGATTCGTTAATCAGTTCAAGAAACTTTCTCAATGAGATTAAGTTTTATTAAACTGTTTTCTCTGCCATAAAGGACATATTTTGCTATTTCTTTTCCTGTGTTTACTTTCCATTCAATAGAAATAAATAAGAACTCTTGTTGTTGACTAGTTTTATTACAGAGATTGACTTGTCTAAATTGTAAATATATGTTATGAATGTTAGTGCTTGTAAAATAAATTTTAATAGTTGTGGAATATCATAAATCATGGAAAATGCAGTAAATAGTGACAGTTTATAGATGTAAACAGTGTTACTCACTTCAAATATAAATGAACTTGAGATTATTGTTTTTAGATGTTAGCACCTTAAATTGAATTATTTTCTCATAGACATTATTAAAAACCCCACAGTGATTTATGATATTTAAAGCAGCTGCTCTCTCCTGTATTCTTTCTACATTGGTAAAAATAAAAGGTCTTTAGGAAGTTTCAAAATCTAATTATGGGTTTATGTTGGCTTAAGTGCTAACTTGTTTTTCAATAGCCTCTTTCTACGCAAAGCTCACAGCATAGGTAAGTGGAGAAATAGCTATAAAGATAAGGACAGCCCAATATCTTAAGAGCCTTAAAAGGAGTATGTTTAACATCCAATGGTTGTATGTTAAGGAAGTATCTAATTCTGCCCTATTCTTTCTGAATTCATGGTAATATCCTTTTATTTACTACTAACAAACATCTTTAGTGAAGGGAGGTGATGGCTCACTATAGGTTTGCAAATGAGGATGTTTATTTAAAAATACGAAAATAACTTGCATCATTAGCATAGCCCGTTGAGTAACTCAGCTGCATCAGTGTATGTATATTCTCTCTAGTTTAGATAATGACCAGAAGAACTTAGCCTCAGCCTCCTGTGTTTTACAGCCAATATTTATCCATTTTTCAAACATCTGACTCTGATGAGGTAAACCAATTTTAATAACTTATCTCTTACTTTTTTCTCTAGACCCAGCCACCCATGATGAATTTATTCCTACAGTTGAATTCGATTTGCATTCATTCACTCTTGTGACTAAAATACTCACTACCACGTAATTCTCAGGATCATGCCTTATGCTTTATATTTTTACTCCATACTTTTGCACCTCATACACTGCCGTGATCCCATCTCAGTTTATACCAAGAGCCATCATCCTTCACTCAGTTTTAGCATTCCTTTCTAGGTAGTTACTGTACACCTGCCTTCCTCAGCAAAGACGGCTGTACCCTCCCAGAAACGCCTGAGCTGTACTATCCACTTGCCTCAGTATCACATTCATATATTGTGTGCCCCAAACTCCCCGTTGTAATGTGCTTGTAACTCTTTGAGATGTCTTGTTGCTTTGTTTGACTACCCATCACAGATGATGTATCTAAACGTTGACTAGAGATTGTGGTAACCATTAGACAGTGGACTTATTTTCTGCATTAAGTATGTACTCTCATAAGCGCTTGCATCTATCATTCCTACAGTTAGGAGTTGTATGAAATTCACATATTCTCAAAATGAACCTGTCCCTGCTATAGATAACAGGTTAACCCTTGTCGCATCAGAAGATATAATGATCAAATTTGAGTCAAAAACAAAGGATAATGCTTTAATAATAAACATCCCTTTTTAAAGCATGTTTTATAAGGTGTCCTATGTTCTTAACAAATATTTTATTTATGTATCTCAATTATTCTTTTATAATACAGATGAATTTTTAAAGTGGAATCATTGCAAGCAAACAAAAAACACAGTCGTTGGCACGCAAAATCAAGAATTATAATGATGGAATACATTATTTTCAAAAGCCAACTAAATTTTATTTTACATGCATGACAATGGCTTTTAGGAAGCATTCGGAAAATTTATGTGTGTTGGAATAGAACTACTTTTCCTGTTATGAATCTTAAAGCTGGATACCTTGCAATCTCTTATTTTTTTCTAATAATGTACAAATTCTTTTGAATTTTCTATAACAGTCCATCATATTATCTTGGAAAAATTATATTCCTATCCCTTCCTTTCCAATATTTATGGCATTATTATTTTCTTTCTGCTTATTTTATTATGTTAATTAGGAATATTAGTACAATGTTGAAGGTAACCTTTGATTGTCGGGATTCTTGTATTATTTCTTATTTTAAAAGAATTTTCCCAAGATTTCCCAATTTTCCAAGATTTATATTATGCCATAAGACTTTTGTAGGTCATCTTCGTCATGTTATAGACATTATTTGTTTCCTAATTTTATAAGATTCTTAAAAAATTATGAAGACATGTCAGACTTTGACAATACTTATTATAAATCATATGTGCTCCTTATTATCTTTACTCTCTTAATGTATTGAATGGTGTTTATAGATTTTGTTTGTTCACTTTCCCTTGCCCATTCCTAGGATAAAATCAGCTTTTCATGTGGAATTAATTACCTATTATTTATACTGCTGAATCAAGCATTAATAGGTTGTTAAAGATAGTAGGAGCTTTTTTGAGGGAAAATTGACTGTACTATTCCTGTCTAATAAAGTTTCTATGTCTTTTTGGTATGAAGGCAGCCAGGCTCCAGTGAGTGAGATGGAGAGTACTCCCTCTTACACTTTATCTTAGGAGCTTTGAATACTGTTGGAATGACACATTCCAGGTACACCTTATAGCAGTTGATTTTTACAGGCACTGGGGTCTTGTGTTTTCCCTGTGAGTTCTTATTGAATACTTCAATTTATTTAGAATGTTTAGGGGTATTCATATTTTCTGTGATTCAAATGCAAGTTACCCTTTTTATAGAAAATTTGGCATTTCATCAAAACCTTCAGTATATTACTGGAATAGTCATTTTCATATGCAGTTCTCTTTGCTGTATTATTACTGATATTATTTTATTTGTATCTGTTCCTTTTTTTTTCTCAATCTCACCAGAGATGTTTCTCTCTTATTTTTTCCAAGAATAAACTTTGCGTTTATTCTTTTTCTATTATCTTTGTTTTCTATTTCTTTGCTTTCTAATCCTATCTGCACTAACTCCTTTGTTTTTCACCTTTGTGGGCTTAATTATTTTCAGTGTCTGCAAATACATCATTCAGTATACTAATTATTTCTTTGGGAAAAAATAAAGTAAAAATACTTTTTATTTCTAGAAATTCTATTAGCTTAAATTTGTCTTTTTATATCTAATAATTCTTGTCACTTGGTAAATTTTGTGATTGAATTTATTTAATTAAATTAATTATATGTTTTATTTAAATTCTTGCTTTTTCAGGTGTTTAAGACCTCAGAATTAGCTTTTATGAGCCAAGCATATATTTATTCCCTTTAAATATAAACATCATGTTAAGCACATGCTCCAGCCTATCAAGATCATTAAATCCATAGCACTAAAATACTTGATATCTGGATTTTCATGAAAATGTCCTTTAAATTACTGATAAAAATAAAAAGTATAAAAGCAAAGAAAAGGCTTTTGGCCATGCTAAAAACATATGTGAAATAGCATTAATTCTTCTTACTTTTTATATTATGGCCATTCAACTCATTAACATTAAAAATAACTTAAGTTTCTCTTCATAGATTACCTCAAAAACATTAGCGTTGATACCAAAGTACTATTGTTCAAGAATATGTCAGTGTGAGTGGCTTATGTGCATGTGATGTGCATGGGGTAGGGGAGAGTATTAATAAATGTCCAGTTGGTTTTTGGAAAATAGAGGAACTTTTTAACACACACTTTGTTTGTTACAATTACATATTAGAAAAAAAAGTCAATAGTTCACTATTTCTTATTTCATCTAGTCATTTTATCACATTTGAAGGATAACTTATTAAAGTATCACTTTTCTTTAAAAGTATCACTTTTAAAGAAAATTAAAAAAAATAGTATATTTCTTTACATATATCACATTCATTCTATCATTTTGTCTGTACTCGATTATTCGTGTATCTCACTTTCCATTTCTTCAATATATCTAGTGAGTCCTGCTTATGAAGGTCAAGGTCATATCCCAGTGGAGAGATGCAGTGCAGGGATGCACTGTCCACCTGGCTCTGCTGCTGTGAATCTGACCTCCACCTATTTGTTCAAATGGGCATTTGTGGAACTTGCACAACTAGAATGATTGGACAGATTATCAACATGGAAACTATTACCTCAGATCAAATAAATAAAAAAAAAGATTCAAATGAAGGAAAAACAAACTAACTTTATTGTATAGGCCCTAACGTATGGCATCTCGTGTGTGTGTGTGTGTGTGTGTGTGTGTGTGTGTGTGTGCGCGTGTATAACTTCAGGATAGATGATGAGGCTTTCAAGTATTTTAAATGCAGACATGGGGAAGGCAAATATAATTTATTCCAGTGAAATAACCGATTATTGATGTAATGTAATCATTTTCTAATAAAACATTTATTGCAATATATCATTTTCAAAATAAATTAATAAGTTCATAATAAGTTCTGTTTAAGTGTTCATTTCTTATTTAAAAACAAATGTGGATAGTAATGTGTAATGTTAAGAATGCGTCTATCGCTACTAGTAAAACTCAAACTTTCTTAGTGGTCAATTTACTTCTTGAACATTGTTAGCAAATTTCCCCAAGGTTGACTGTATTTATGCTTTTCAAAATATAACTTTGACTAATTTGAATGGAGCAGCAGAACAGTGCACTAACCTACATTGAACCAACGTTAAATAGCAATAGGAACAGCAAGGGCTAACAGTGTGTGCCTCTGATCCACGGAAGGCCTGACCCGAACGGCCAAAAGCTCTTCAATTACACCTCACTGCTCTTCATTACATCTCAGTATATGTGTCCGAGGTGATTATTTCTGCTCTCACAACAGAAGGGGACTTTTGATAAGGGTGATGGGTAACTTGGGATTTTATATCATTTCATTCTAATGGGACATTCCTTTAGGGTTTTTTAAAATCAACTCTTCAGTGGTATCATTTCTTCTTTGAATTATTGTTTCCTTTTCTTGCATAAGATACTCAATATAATTATCTACTTTACTCTCTATATTAGATGTGCTTCCATAAATCAGGATTGCAAACTGATTGCTTTTGTAACAAAAACTGAGGAAGAGAAATGACAGCAACCCAGATTAATAAGGTTACATTCAAATGGTCTTTCATACCTTGTGAAGATCTTTGAGCCTTAGCTTTAAGGGGTCCGTTTAACAGAGAAATGTTTTTATTTTACATATGTCAGAGGACGTGAGTCTTAGGTAAAATAGATCCTGAAGGCGAGTGCAATTGGTGAGCAGATATTCTATATATTATTTTGTATAACAGACCAGATGATGAGGGTTTAAAAGACCTGTATATATTCTGCCAGATAGTGATAAAGTGTCAGCAACGGAAACAGAATGAACAGCTGGTGTGAATGACCACACACACACACACACACACACACACACACACACACACACACACACAAACCCTCAGCAGTAAAGCACATCTTGGTAAATAAAGCTCTCAGATGCCATGTCACAGTGTCAGATACCAGAAAACAGGGACAGAACAATATTAGTCCCTCTGAGGTATCCCAACAGAAAGGACAGAAATCGGGTAGGTTTCTCACTGTTGCAATGTCATAGAATCAAGTTCACATGGTTCTATTAGCGAGTGTAAGCAGGGAGAAGAGTTTTTATTAAGTAAATACTATGTGTTGTTTAGCAAGCCAGTGTAGTAGAAACTAGGAAGACATAGGGAAATATAAAATGTGTATACATAGACGTAAAGATAAGCAAAAATGCATATGATTACCCATTTATATACTACATGTGTTTTTTACCAACTAGCTGCTTTTATTTTTTACTGAAAATTATGTTTTTAAGACACATTTATGTTGATATGAATAGTTCTAGTTTATTTACAATGGTTCGGGATGTAGACATATGTAGTAAAAATAAAGGGGATAATATAAGAAATGCAAGGGGATAATAAATACAAATTCAGAATTTTAGGCACTTCAGTGTGGAAGAGAAATACAATCAAGGACGGCTTATATAGAGGATTCGACTCTACTCTGAGTTTTATTTGTTGATAGTGGAAATAGAGTGTTTTTATATTCTTTATACATTTTTATATATCTGAAATATTTCAAAATAAATTTAAACTTTCTCCGAAATGTTCGACAACATAACTAATAGGTCAGTGCTGAGGGTGTATATCATAGTTACTGGAGGATAAAAATGGAGCAGGCGTACCATAAGGTAGACTGCAGAAAGGATCTGATATTAGCCCTGAGTGCGCTGAGGCATGCCTGCCTCACTGCTCTGCTCGCCTTCAGTCCTTTTTTTCCCTTCCATCTTGGTCAGAGCCAAAATTGCTTTCCACGATGAAACAAACGTTCTTCAACTGAGAAGTCTCAACATTCATGGATCTTAAATAAATATTAGTGTTGTGTACATCCTAGTAATTCTTATACCGAAACTACCTTCATAGCCCTCTCACGGTTTTGTGTGTGTGTGCTGTGTACAGTGCTTGCAAATACGAAGGTGTGTATTTAGTGACTGTGTGTATGGGTGTGTATGTGTGTGTGTGTGTGTGTGTGTGTGTGTGAACATACAGACTTCCACATTCAGTTCTATGCATGTTTGATTTATATCTCATTCTGAATAGAATCTTAATATGTCTTATTGTCCTTGTGAGGACAAGAGATTATGAGGCAGCCTTGATATTAGAATACTAATATACCATAATTATGTTTACATAATTGGCAATCCGTAAGGACCGTTCAGAGTGTGGTAGAAATGGCACTTAACATTAATCAGATCAAGGTGCAAGCTCTTCTTCCATTATCTGTGTCGTTTTCGAAACTTCTATTAAGTCTCCTTGTTTTTATTTTATTATTATT
>NW_017731915.1:916282-964405 GCF_001890085.2 Hipposideros armiger | reverse complement strand
CTCGGCCGGCCCGTTGTTTTTATTTTATGATCAGTGCTTATCAGTAAAGATGATTGAAAGAAAAATCACAGAGCTGGTAGGAGATACAAAGATTTGCTTAGCGTAGGATATTGAACGGGATTCTCCATCTTCCCTATTTTTCCTACTTAAATCGTTACTGAATTGAAAGTCATATTCTTTATATACAATGATATGATTTGGGGTTAAAATCAAATGAAGTATTAACTTCCAAACTTCAACCTCCAAAGTTAATACTGTCCATCTTTTGGTTGTAAAATGTACTATTGAAGGAAACACAAATGCTCCCTTTGATGTTTGAGATACAGTATTTAAATGATTGTTCCATCAGCCAATCTGCAATTATATAACCAGTCAGGCTAGTCATAAAAAAAGCTGCACTATAGATTAGTGCTGACTTTACCAAAACCCAGCATAAATGGAAGATGCAATGAGAAATTATGAAAACCTTACAGAAAAAATTCATCAGCCCAGAAACTACCTAGTTAACTTTAGTCTAAATCATCAAACATTTATTTCCTGCCTCCATAATGTTGCATGTGCATGTGTCCAAATGTTCTGGATGCTTAGTACTTCAAATGCTTCTGGAAAAAAAAAATCACTTAATTGAAAGTCAGCAAGGGATTTACCATCTGTTTGCAGAGCAGCGATGTGAAGGCCCGGTGCTGGCCTGTGGTACGTGTCCAAAACCCTAACCGACATGTACGAGGCACATATGCTTGCAAATGTGGTTTTAAAATCAGAAGCCAATTAGTGTGTTCAGCGTCTCCAAACCAGGTCTTAATTTGCATAACTTACAAATAAAGAAGTTGCAGACTCAAAGACTTAAAAAAATGATAGGGTGGAACCTAGCACCTGTTCTTACCAATAATAAACACATCTACAATTTTTAAAGATCAGATCTCTTTAAAGCATGAGCCATGGCTTAATTGTTTGTATTTTGTTTTTTGTCTGTTTTTTGTTTTTTTCTCTAAGCACCACTTTGTTTACTCTATCTAGAGCTGTTGAAAGGACTGAACTTATGTAAAGTACGGAGCTTTTCTCAGCACATATTATAAACTCAGTGAAAGATCACTATTATATTTTGATGTTATTACTCATCTGGTCTAGGTCATGTGTCCTGTCATTTAGCAAAAATAATAAACTAATAGAATTCAGTGAAATTGACATCTCTGTTACTTAATCTAAGTACTTAAATTTCATTAACTTATTTAAATTCAGGAACCACCTTATGAAATACGCATTGTTAGTATATCCATCTCAGAGATGAGGAAATTGAGGTTTAGAGCTCATGACCAAATTGTTCAAGATCTGCAGCCATAGGCCCTGAACCTGCAGTTAAGTCCTGAGTCTAGAAGACCCCAGGTTTTGTGTGTCCTCAAAAATATGTTGACTACCCTGCCATAAGAGTAGAATTTCAGGTGTATAAATTCAGTCATTGACAAGATCAGTGCTAAACTGATCAGTTCTTCCCTTGGTGGGAATGTAAGTGTGCATAGGGCTTAACATTTTTACTCAACTCTCGCTTCTCTTTTCATCTTGTCTTCCTGTCCCCTTTCCATTTCTCCAGTTGTTAGGTTTAGTACAAGTGCATCTCCTGTCATCTCAAGAGCCCAGAGCTTGTGCCAGACCCAGGTGGACCCAGAATGCAACCAGCGCTGCTGCCTGGAACCGCCTGCCTTTCCTTTACAGCCCTTATCCTTTCCTGTAGCTGCAAATTAAGGAACTTAAGCTTCCTTAAGAAAACAAAACATCTACTTATCCGATGTTTACATCTCCATACAAGACAAGAATTGCATTGACCTTCACGTGTGATGGAATGAGAACAGTTATCACAGAAAGGCTTTTTAGTATGACATTATATACACACACACACACACACACACACACACACACACACACACACACTTATACCAGGGATGCCAAAAAATGTATACATATGACTTGTATCCATCTTTTGTTATTGGTATATATTGAGTATTACAATTTTAATATGATTTTTTTCTTTCTTAAAATGTGTATACTTTTTTAGGTACCCTCTGTATACATGGATCAAATTTTAATACAGTGAGTGAAACTAAAATCAATAGAAATTAAATATTCTGTTTAAATGTGTGAATATTCTATTCCATATACCCTATCTTGAAGCTGTAATTAAAAAAAATTTAGATTGTTGAAGTTTAAAATCCACTATATCATTATATATTTCCCTGGAATAAAAATACTTCTTAAGACATAAACATTTGAAAGAAATGAATTAATGTCATTCTCTTTGACATTATGCTTATGTTTTTAATTTATACTTGAAAGTTTGAAAACAGAGAAATAAATTATGTGGCTGCCTCACACTAGTGTGAAAACTCCTCTGACACTGTAAAAATAACAACGGCATTAAGTTACTTAAATAATTTGTGGTGTTTGAGAAAAGCTCATTAGCACCTTGTAAATTTTCACATAGCCTGTGTTATAACTTAATTTCCATAAGAGCTATCATAGCACAAAAACAAATCCCATGTGCAGTTCATGACTGAAAGATTCACAGACTGATTTTGAATGGAAGACACTCACTCCATAATAAGGAATAAATTCTCAACTTAGTAGGTATGGCTGAAACATTAATAGCAGGTACACTAGTAGAAGTTATTCTTTCCTTTTCTTTCTTTTAACCCGTGCATCCATGGGTGCAGATTAGCTCTATACTACAATTTCTGCAATTCAGGAGCTAATTGTATTGGGAATCAAGTCAGGGTACTTTATGTTTTGGGATCACTTCCATTTAAAGTACAATACATTATTTTCCTGCAAATATGGATTTTGCTAGTTTATTCTTTGATATAGCTACTAAAAAATATTTCAGGATTCAATATGCACACCATCAATAGTATTCTTATTTAAAAATCGTTAGATAAATAAGTTTTTGAGGAAGAGAGAGACTGTTTTACTCATGTGACTGCGTTTTGACTTTTCTAACCACAGGCTGAACAGGACCTGGGCCATGGAAGAAGCTACGATCCATGGCTGACACCAAAAGGTGATGTACCCAGTTCTAAAGAAGACCCTTAGGGATTAGTAAAGAGACAGTAGAATGTATCCCTACTATGACCACCGTTTCCCCCCAAGTCCAGCTCTCCAGGTCTCACTGCCAAAGTTCATGGTAAGATGACTGGGGCCGGAGAGAGGGACTCAGAGCTCAGAGGTGCTGACATTGCTTTAAGCCTTTTTGCGGAAGCACTTGGAAAGGCCACCCCCATGCATACTGGTGAGGGGGCCTCAGAAGCATCATTCATAAACAGAGGCATTGGGCTCTCACCCCGCTGCTGGAAGTTTGCAGAACTGCAGAATCTTCAGGGCGACCCCCCCACCACCACTTTCACTGCAGAGAACACCTTGGTGAGAAAAATCTTGAAAGAGCACAGCATGTGTCTATGGAATTTGAGTGTATAGATGAAAAAACGAGACAAAAGACTTCTAATCCATTTCTGGGGAATTTTGGATCCCAAAGTGATAAGTAACACAATAACATCTCTAAAACATATAGCAGGATATCAACTTGACCTTCAATTAGCGATTCCTAGATAGAACTTAACAAGAACTACCTCATTTCTGACTTTTGTGGATATGCATGAAATCCATCTCTTTACGGCCTTAACAGGAGCAAGGTGTGCTTAGCAACTAGCTATAATTTGAATGTGTTCCCTCACCTCCGTAGAGGATGCAGACAGGTGCAGCGGGAGCACTGAGGCATTTACTAAGAAAGCTCATCATGCAGAAAGTAGAAAAACATTTTTAAATATGTGACAGTATACATTAAGGCAACATACATTAATTCTTTTGTATTACATGTGTGTGTGTGTGTGTGTGTGTGTGTGTGTGTGTAACATTTCTTACCCCAACATACCTCAAGGGTCATCATCGAATTACAATACTGAATTTCTCATGATTACATCATCATATGTGACATGTTAATAATAATAGCCCGTGCTTCTTCACCTGCCCAACTCTTTTTCGTTCATCAGTTTCCAGATCCAAAAGCACCTCCTTTATGAAATCATCCCTCATTCACCAAAGCAGACCTGACCCCAGTTTCCGAGCTTCTTGAACATTTTGTTCATGCCTCTGTTAATGAAAGTAACGTATTATTGTATTTACCTGTTAAGACATTACATTATGTATTATAATATGAGAGCTTTAGGGATAGGAGTATTGTCTTTTAATCTTGTACCACTAGTTCCCCAAAATACTTTTTAAAAAATAGACATCTGACTGGCGAATGTTTTCCTGTGTGTCGGTGGGACATTTCAAGTCATCATACTAAGTGGTTCTTGCACTATTTTTTTTTTTTTTTTTTTTTGGACCCATCCGCCAACTGTTTGCAACTCAGCTCGGGCTGGGAATCAAACTGGCAACCCTGTTTCTCAGAGCTCGCACTCTTGAGTGAGCTCTTAACCAATTGAGCCTCTCTGCTGGCCCTGCAATATTCTTCTAAGGAAGATGTGTTTACCGTCTTCATCACACAGAAACCAAGACCCAGAGGAATTGTGACATACTTATAATCACAAAACTAGTAATAGTGTTCAGTATGTCTAATCCAGAGCCCATTTTTTTGTTTTTGTTTTTAATATTTTATTGGGGAATCGGGGAAGGGGAACAGACAAGTTGCTGTTCTTTTGTTCTTCAGTCTAGTTGTGGAGGACATCACTTCACTGGCCCATGTTGGTATTATCATTGCGCTCTTCCTGGGTGAGGCAGTCACTCGCCGGCCATTGGATGGCCACTCACAACAGCTCACACCAGCTGCAAGCCAGCCCCATTGCAGCCTACGCCATCGCCGGCTACTCACGGCAGCCCAGCTCCAGGTCGAGCTGTTGTTCACCATCTTAGCTGTAGAGGGCACAGCATCACTGGCCCTCATGTGGGATCTGAACCAGGGCCCTGCTGCTCAGAGCTGGCGTCTCAAGCCAACTCCTAACCAACATGCCACTCAACTGGCCCAGAGCCCATTTTTGTTATAAAAGAAAAGGTATAGCAGCATATATCGGCACCATTAATGGCCAATGTTTGTGTTGTTATTAACATTATTGAATGTTTCATACCTACCACCTGCTACCTCCTGTCTTTTAAGGTTTCATGTCATCTAATTCTCAAAACAAGTTATGAAGTAAATTTTACCCCATTGTGTAGATGAAAAAACTGAAAACAGATTTAAAAGTGTGCACACACCACTAAATCCATTAGGTCTAGGAAATACCTAAAGACAAAGAAAAACAAAAAAATGTCCTTTTCTATCATACCCCAGTTATTTTATTCATGCCTTAGGAATAACTATAGTAATGCAAATATTTGTGCTGTGTTGTTTGTGTCATTTAAATAAATATCACATCGATATTTTCACAGTATACTGAAAATATATTCGTCAATGTTCATCAAATCGATTTTGTTCCTAATCCCTGAAAATATAATGTTAGAAAAAATTGTCACTTTGGTTTTCTGTATAAGTAAATTCAAGTTTAGAGGCATGAACTGAATTGCATAAAAACATGTGCTCTAATTCAAAATGGAAATAATTTTCTTTCTATTAATGAAAATGAGAATATAAATGTCAAGTATCAAAGGTATGTGTAATGAAACACAAGGGAGATTAGAAATAGGCAATGGTTCTAATTTTGGAACCACTGACTTGTCTTAGAAAACAAATATTCCATTACAAATATATTTTCCAAAATCCATTTATATAATGTAATATTATTATTCTAATACTGTCATTTAAATATGGCTTTTGGCATATTGGAAGTTATGTGAAGAAATGAAAGTTACCCATTTTAATTGAAACTTTAAGATTTAAGAAGAGAAAACAACCTCAATATTCCTTTCAAATAAAACAGATATTGAAATTCAGCTCAAATATATTAATTAGATTGACATAAAACTAAGAAACATTTTGTTATTTGTTGAGAAATATTCTGGCAAAATAACAGAACCCAATTCAAATGAAGTCTTATGTTTTCCTATAGAAATAATTCATACATACAAAAGCACACAAGCACAGATACACATGTACAAATATGTTCCAGAGAAATAACAGAGGTGGTAACTTTTATACTTATTTAATTCAAAAATAAAAAAATTGTATTTATACTGGGAAAATAATGTTGCTGTGTTGTGTTGAGAGCAGAATTTAGGAGCTACAGGTATCTTTTCTATATACTAAGGGTTGCCAAAAAAATGTATACAAGTGGACACTTTGGTCAGCATTGCTCAAGCAGTAGTTTACCTTAATCAGAAGTGTCTGGACGCCGATGGTAACCACTTTGATCACCTCTTGTAATTGCAGAAGTCAAACGTTACTGGTATTCATCTTTTGTTATCGGTATATATTTAGTATTACAATTTTAATACAGTTCTTTTTTAAAATGTGTGTACATTTTTTTGGCACCGTGTGTGTGTGTGTGTGTGTGTGTGTGTGTGTGTGTGTGTGCGTTGAGTTCAGAATGACATTTTGTCTACATTCTGAGATGGAGATATTACATAGGAGATATATTTTCCCCAAAGAAGTTAGTCAAGAGGCTTCTGTTGCTAGGCTCAACTAGCTATAGTCTGGTTTACTAAGAAAACTTAGAGAAAAATGAAGGAATACTTTTCTCTCCAAATCTAAAAAGACCTGATCCAAATGTCCTTCTGGACTGTTAAGACAGAACAGAACCAATCACTGACATTAGATAGCAATAGATAATAAAAGACTATATTTTCTATCAATGCAACACAGCTATTATATGAATTTCTGACAACAACCATTCCAAGCAACCAATTAGGAATTTCTTTTCTTATTCAACTAGCAATTATTTCTTTACAGACATCATGGAAAAACTAATTCTATGCATGATGTCAACAAGTCTTTGTTTTTCTTGACAACTGCTCAGCTCAAGTACACATTGAGAAGGATAGACACAGAAAAATGAATTGAAGCAGCTCTCAGTGAAAGAATTAAACACATTGAGAGATGGAGAGCACAATTATATTCATGTAGATTTAGAAGGAAACTGGAGGGCGGGACCTTCCAGTTTGTCTAGTTTTAATTATGATCTGTTGTGGAAGTCCTAATAGTCCCAACACTTATCAATATTTATCTCATAATACATAATTAAATTATTTTGTTCAGTCTTGTTATGTAGGTACTATGTACCCATCATTCAAATTAAAAATAAAGAAAATTATAATGTAGAAATGTAGCATGATGTAGAATGTAAACTTTAGATGAAAAAAAACATCTATATGTAATTCTATATCCTGATCTTCTTAATATCTTCAGAAGCTTTCTGATCATAACAGATATTGTTGAAAAGCCTTATTTTAATGGTTTAGCAATAATTACAAAAATGAAAATAGCTAGCATTGAATGACTTCGTTTATTGCAAGGCTGAGTGTTTTATAAACACTATTCTTGTATAGAATTGTCTTTTGATATGTAAGTCACATATAACATAATATTAGTTCCAAATGTACAACATGATGACTTGATATTTTACACATTGAAAAATGATCACCACAATATGTTGTCACCATATATGGTTACTTTTTGTTTTTTGTGATGAGAACTTTCAAGGTTTACTCCCTTAGCAACTTTCAGAAATGCAATACAGTGTCATTATAATCACCATTCTGTACATTACCTCCCCATGATAGAAGGTTTTTTATGTTGAGATATCAACATCCCCTAGTTGGGAGGCAGCACTGCAGAACTGTTGGGAGCCCTTATCACTCGAGCCAGAGACCTAAACTTCATGTCTGAGAACTTCCAAGTCAGATTAATTCACCTCTCTGGAAAAGAGGGCTGTGTGAGTATTAAATGAGTTCATACATTTAAATCACTTAGAAGAGTACCAAGGACATAGTAATTACTCACTAAAAATAATTATGATTCTTTGTTTTCACCATAATAAATAACACACACAAATGTCCAATGAAATAAATACTTTAGCACATACTTTATGTATACTTTATATAAAGTATTGAAAATGGAATCACTGGAGCACATATTTTGAATATTTCCATGGCTTTTGATTTGTATAGCCGAAGTGCTTCCCCAAATTTCTGCTCTAGCAAATTTTCATGTAGTGTAGAAAAGGTATATTGGAATGTTCTCTCATCAGAATTATTAGACTCTCTGTAATTTCAAGTTTGAAAAGCAATTGTTTAAAAACATTCTATTAGCATTTTTTATTTTACTAATATTTCTAGTGAAGTTCTATTGGATTGTTCATCAATTTGAATAAATATTTTACATCTTAAGGTGAATTACACTCTGTTGGTTTATTGTTAATTATTTAAATTTTGTATTTGACCTATAATTATACTTTGTGTGTAGAGTGGCTAACAGAAAGTTTTGTAGTCAAATTTATTAACATTTCCGTTGTGATTTCTTAGTTTAATTTTATGATTGGAATTTAAATTATCATACATACCATAAAATATACTATATAAATACAATAAAAATAAATTATATAATATATATACCACATACAAATGTAATATATTTGTGCAGTTTTCACTGGCTCCATCCGAACAATATCACTTAGGTACTTATATTCTCTTCTGTATTCTGCAACATTTAATATCAACATACAAGTATTATAGATAAAATAAACTCCAAAATTATATAATCTCATATAAAACAGTGAAATGCAAAAGATCTAACTTTAGCATATCCTAATTAAAATAGGAGCCTATAAAACCTCAAACACAAAAATCAGGTTATCTTTGAAAGCATTATAATTTTTAAGTTTTTGAGGGTTTTTTTGTTGTTTGTTATTTGCCAAAACATACCCTATCCTGTTTGGATTCATTCAGTGAGAATTGCAGTTTCAGTAAAGCATAGACTTCCCTATGTGAGTAAACTATTGCTTTTGTGTCGTCAAATTCTGTAGATCATTTTCTCTGGATTAAGGAGATGTGCTAACATGAGAAAATTAAGTAAATATATTCCATATTTTATAATTTACTTGTAAAAGTTGCCTGTCATAATAAGAAGGCAAACATGGAATTAAAACTTCCGTGTTTCTCTTGGAGCACACGCATCTTAGTGGGGCCCCAACCAAGTACACTGTCTCTGCTTCTTCAGTGCAGCAGCGCATAGAATGTACTAGAAGGTACATCTATCAGAAGCTTCATTCCAACCTACAATCATTATTTATTAATACTTAGTCATTAATGATAGTTCCACTCAGTTATGTCAACTAATTGTTTTTGTTTTGTTTTTTTAGTTGTTGTTTTTTATGTTGTATTTTGTTTCTTCCCCCCAAATAATTAAGCCCATTTCCTTGAATTAGCCAAAATAGGTGCCTTCTCTAAAGCCAAAGCACCTTGTATGCTTAAGAGACATAAAGAATTTAAGTGGCACTGCCAGCTATGGTACCTAAGCTAGAATCCATACCAGCCTGATTCACCAGTCTTCGCCATGTTAAAACTCTTCTTCCCTTTTTCCTCAAACTACAGAATCAGAAGTTACTGGACTGGTTTCTTAGTCATGTGTCAGTGAGAAATCATGTCAAATTGCATTCGTGATATACTTGCTACTCCAAAAGGATGCTAATATTGACAGTTAAGGCTCTATGCACAGCTCCCAGTGAACTCTCATGGCTCCCGATGAGCAGCAATTAGGCACTGACACCTTCTCATTGGCTCCTGAAATTATATCAAGAGCCTGCTGACCACTCTATGTATCAAGGAGTGGAAGGTTTTCAAAAGGCTATTGTATGGCAGCTCTGTGCTAGACTATAAGGCAAGAAGACACAGTGCATAGACAGAGGAGATGTTTTTGTTTTTTAATATACCACAAGTCTCAGGAAACTGCATTTTAAGAAGTGGTCAATATTTAATACTGCATGAAAAAGAAGGATTTGAGGGCTTAGACATTTTGGCTGTCTCTAGCATTTAATTTTAAATCCTAAATGAAAAATGTAATTGCTTAAAAGAGTTTTTCTAAAAAAGCATGAATATGAATACACCATGTCTTAGAGTTACACATCATTCCTGTTTGCTATTGTGTCCCATGCTTGCAAGTTTCAGGACTATTTTGACTCTTGCAAAAGGCATAAGTTTTTATTACGAGCATTATTTTCTCTTATTCAGGAATGAGGCCTTAATCTGTTGTGAATATAAAAAAAATGATATCTCAGTACAAAATAACACTTCCTTCAGTATTTTCCAGTAATTTCTTCATTTTGCTCAAATCAGTGATATACAGAAAAATTGTTGGGGGAATGAAATTTCTTTGTTGAAAGAAATTATAATTTTGACACACACAAAGATTATATCTTTACTATGCCACCATGAGCATTTAGGTTTATACTATTTGAAAGGTGATACATCCCATGTCACTTTTATTTGAATAATAAAATATTTCCTATTTTAACCCCCCCAAAAAAATTTTTTTAATGCTAGGAAGAAAAGTTATCAATAATATTTTTTAAAGTCAGTATTTCATAATAAAATGATGTATTCTTTGGTTAGATTGTGTACATTATAGAAGTGGGAGTTTTTTAAAAAGATGGTGATGTAGATCAACATTTATGGAAGCCCTCTGCTAAATAACTTGTGTGATTATATTCACCTACTTATACATTTGGTTAATATTATTTGAATTAATATTACCAGGCACTGTTATAAGCATCTGGAATACATTAATGTAACAAAACAAATATTCCTACCCTTTTGGAACTTAGAATTTTAGAATAAAGGGGGAAAAAACAGACACGCAGCAGATAGAAGTATTGCTTAGTTGTGTGGGAAATTGGATACAGATAGGTACGTACTGGAATACCTCAAACATTTCTAGGACTACTTAGATATCTTGATACAGTCAGAAAGCAGATAAGCTATTCTTTATCCTCATGGCTTTGTGATATAAAACAGGATACAAAAGAATAACTACTAAATGAATTTTAAAACTTTAATGAAATCCTGAGAATTATTCGTAAATGCCCTAGTTTGATTGGATACAAGATATGCCTTTCCTGTCAGTTTTTAATAAAGTTTGTTTTTAATACAATGATTAACAAATTTGAGGTATTGGTCCATATATTACAAGGCAAACAAATTAACAATACATTTTTTTCTCAGCATATTCAAAACATTGATAAAACTGTTGAAAGAGCAACATACAGTTGATTGCTGCTAAAAAAGTACATTTGTGAAGATTCTGTTCAAATTATTTCTCTGTAACTGATTGGCATCAGAGAAAAGGCAAAATGATATGCTACACACTTTTCAGGATAACAAGCATATCTCCATATTTAATTAAAACATATTTTATATGAGATTTATATTCCTGTTCAACACTCTGCTCACATTTGCATCTAGTTCTTGTATCAAACTTTCATGCTTTGATTATTTGCATATAATACTTCTGTGTTAATACTCCAGAATTTCTCAGCTTCGGCTGAACATTAGAGATTCTCTTGGAGTTAATTTTTAAACACACAGAAGAAGAAGCTCCTTCCACGGAAACTCTCCTTCATGGACTTAGTTTGGACCTGCATGTAGATACATTACAAAGCTCCCCATGTGAGTACAATGTGTATCTAGGTCTGAGAACCATGAGGTTACTCACACGGGGCATCAATCTTCTCATTTTCCACTCTTTATTTTTCTCTTCAGTTTTCTCCGTTAGCTTTAATCATCATATCCATTCTTTATTGTGCTCTACTCAATTGGATTCCCCCGCATAATGTTACATTAGTATTTGTTTTGAGTTTCCCAACAGTTTTAGAATGTATTTTGACCAATTGTTTGATTAATAAAAGGCTCAAATTTATGATTAGGTAAATAAACCTTAAAACATCATTATGTTTTAACTGTAATCAAAGTGTTTATCAAAATGTTGTCTGGATCTCTTGGGGTCCTTAAGACCCTTTTATGGGATCATCAAGATGAAAACTATTTCATTGTAATAGCAACATAGAAATATTTGCCTCTTTCATTCTGATTCTCGTAAATACAGGTGGAACTTTCTAGATTCTATATGCCTTTGAATTTCAAAATAGAGTTGAATTTACTTTATGCATTATGGAACATTTTCAAGTTAAAATACTGTTATAATAACTTCTGCCATGTTCCAGAAATGTATCCTGAGAAAAATGACTGGTATATGACACCTTATATCACAACAGTTTGTAGGCAGAACTGGATGTGAATACGAGTAGCTGTCTTCTATAAAGCCAGACTTTAAAGCTATTCACAAAAAGGTGCAATGATATTCTACTACCCACTGAACATGTGTTATTAAGGAAAATATACCTTATTTTCATAAATATTATATCATTTATATTAACAGATGAGTTTATTATTGTTATTAGAAAATGAAATAATATACTTTTACATATGAGGTGCTTCTGATCTGTACTAAAACACTGTCCCAACTCCTACTGCTCAAAGCATAAGCACTCATTTGCCTACCTTTCTAAGTAATTTTATTAATTTTATCTTTTCCATCATTACCACCCACAATTAAGTAGCTCAAAATACTAAAAAAATACTAAACATATTAAAATATATTAAATATACATTTTTAAAGGAATCTCCTTTACATCTATATCACTAACACTCCCTATTGTTATAGTATGAGACACTAAACATAAGAAACATAATAAATTAAGCTGTACGTGACTTTTGAAAAAGGAAATGGTGAAAGCTGAAGCAATGGTATGCCTTTTATTCTTTGCTTTTAAAAATTCATGTTCAGTCAGTTTCAAGGCTTGTGAATGTATGTAGTCTTGGAGACAGGCTTCAAGTTGTCAGCTGGACCTAATACCAAGTAAAATTTAGGGTAGACTTTAAAATTATTGACAACGTGTCTGTGTCATAGGCACTAACAGACTTTAATATTGTTGGGGACTGTTGTGAGCATTGCTGCTTCTTATCCTCAAATTATAAGATAAAATCCAGAATTAGAACTGTGATGTATATCAAATGTAGCTGCAAAAGCTTCATATAATTTTCAAAGTATTTTGGTTTCAAAAATGGGTAATGTACAACCCCAAGTGTGAACCCTAAGGCGAACTGTGGACTTTCGGTGATTCTGATGTGTCAATGTAGGTTGTTTAATTGTAACAAATATGAATGATGGTGATAATGGAGATGCTGTCATGTGTGGGGACAGTGGGGACCTGGGAACTATCTGTACCTTCCTCTCAATTTTGCTGGGAACCTATAACTGCTCTAAAATATAGTATTTTTTTTAATGGATAAATAGATATACTGGAACAATAGCTTTGGTGAGAATGAAATGATCTTATTCTCTCTTTTCATTACGATTTCTATTTACATTCAGTACAAAAAAATATATTTTAATTGAAATTTCCACAGAGTTATTATCTCAAAGATATTTCCATAGGTAATCATATACATTTAATAGGATGAGCCTATAAAAATGCAGATTTCATAAATTTACTCATGTTCTGTATTCATAAAATACTAAAATATGTAAACCCAAACCGAGTTGACAGGCAGTGATTTTCTTGTTTGAGTAGAATACTGTTTCCACCTTAAAATAAAAATTAGGTGAAAAATTGCAAGAAAGCTCACACATGACACAGAACTTGAATTCCTTTACATTGAAATATGACGTTGTTGAATAAACCAAAACTACCCATCAATTACCCTTCTTTGAAATATGGATTGGCTAAGGGAATGAAAGCATTACTAACATTGAATAAAACCTCTATCCAAAATTCCATGAGGCAGAGACACATAATTCCACTCAGTCAATAAATTATGATACCGAAGGAGACAAGGAAATGATGGGAGTGCTGAGACCAATCATCAGGAAAATGCAATTGAACAGAATCAGTTAATAAACAAAGTTAACTGCTTTGCTTGCCAATATGTGCTCCCAATCATGTCATTAAAGAATTGTATCTTGTCTTCCGAGAGTGGTTTTATGTCTCTCTACCCTCTCTTATGATGTGATAAAATTAAAAGTATCACAAAACGTTTACTCAAATTTTCATCAGATGACTGCCAGGCAGGCAAGGCCGGTTCTATTAGCCTTATTTTACTAATAATGAAATCAAGAAACAAGAAGCTTAAATACCATGGTGAAAGTCACATCGCTAGGAAATGAAAGGCTAAGATAAGAGCCCCAGTGTTTACTCCGTGATCTTTAAAACACTTTTTAATTATAAAATTTTGTAAAAGCAACTAACATTTACAGAGTGCTTACTTAATGACAATCCTTAAAGTGCACTAAGTCACTGAAATTTGCTAAGTCATCTCTATTTCACAAAAATCTGTGGGTAAAAGAGAAAGCAGAGACGCACAGTGTGAGCAGGCATTAAATCTGACATGACGGTATCCATCCTCTGGGGGGCAACTGGGGCGAAAACATTCTTAACAACAGGGTCAAAATGCTCTCAACCAAGCATAAATTCCATGGTGACGAAACATTTAAAGGATGCAGGTAATCTTAACGTAAAAGTAAACAATAACATAAGGTAATGTGATAAAGTATGAATTCTGGAAACAAATATTTTTTTTCATTCGCGTTGTGAGTTGTAAAAGTGTTCGGTTTTTTGTTTCTCTTGCCTTTCCATCCTTTCCACTTTTTCTTGCTTTTCTCTTCTCTATTTATCAGCCTTTCTACCACTGCCGTAGCGGAGGACACGAATTGTTATCCCAAATTAATTGCTCACTCCAAATAAGAGTTTAATAAATGGCCAAAATGAGGTTTTGAAAATATTAGTTGGGCAGTGTTCAACTTACAATTTAATTGATCCACTTATTAAATAGCTATTTTTGGATCAAAATGTTTTGTTTTGTTTTTGAATATCCACCTGACCAAGACCTCTCAGAGTTGTACTGCAAATCCTAGCTTTTTGCTAAATCCTCTATCTGTAGTCATTTCATGTTTCCATGGAATCTACTTCGCTGCACAGATCCTGTGACCCAGCAGGTTCCAAGATTCTGCACAGAGAAAGGGATTCTGTGTCTATGGAGCCTCTGTCCACCTGTAACAGAAAAGTTTCAGGAAGCAATTCTCAGGATTTTGGAGCCAAGCCAAGATTGTAAATACTGTATACATTCAAAGAGTACAGATGGTTAGGATTTTGTAAACTGGAATATTATACGACATACGCATATAGTTCTATCACAAGCTAATTAACAACCCCTCAACTACAACTAAATGTCCAAGTCATATCAAGGGCATGGCCGCAAGTCTGTCAGATTAAATATTTTCAGAGACAAGTATACAATAGAAAAGTCATCATGCAGAAGGAAGACCTGATCACAGAAAGTCATCACTAGAATCCTTTCTTGTCCTCTGAGTTTACAACATTTATTTTTGCAGAGAACAGATAATCAATTCCAGTAGCAACAACTCAGAGCTGGTGCAGTCCTTTGAGATTCATTTACCAAACTTTTGCTTTTGAGGAAATGGTTGAATTTCATAGCCATCCCTAAAAGTGGGGTGTGTGTGTGTGTGTTATGTGCTGTTGAGTTAGCTCCTACACTTGACAACCCTATGAATGAGTGACGGCCACAGTGTCCTGTCCTCACAGCCTGCTCAGCTCCTGCAGACTCCTGCCTGTGGCTCCTTTTATGGAGTCAATCCATCTCATACCGGGTCTTCCTCTTTTCCTGCTGCCTTCTATTTTCCCAGCATTGTTGTCTTTTCCAAAGAACCCACCTTCTCGCAATGTGCCTGAAGTAGGACAGCTTCAGTTTTGTCGTTTTTGCCTTGAGCGATATTTCAGGCTTAATTTGTTCTGGTACCCACTTGTTCGTCTTTCTGGTGGTCCAGGATATCTGTAGAACTCTCCTCCAACACCATATTTCAAATGAATCAACTTTTTTTTTTCCTCTCAGCCTTCTTCATTGTCCAACTTTCGCTTCTGTACATAGGAATTAGGAAGACGAGAGAGTGGATGATCTTCGCCTTGGTCTCTAGTAACACATGTTTGCTCTTGGTGACCTTTCCTAATTCTTCCACTGCTGCCCTTCCGAATCTAAGCCTAAATGGAATATGCCGCCAATAATGTAGAATCCGAAGCCAGTTCAGCAAGTTCCAGGAATCCAGGGAAGGGACATTTTCTGGTTTGGGGAGCGGTAGCTCCGCTGGCATCTGTGTCTCCCTGAAGGCAGAACCGAAGCCAGGCATTAGACTATGGTTTTGGAAAACATGGCGGGAGATTATGCTCCGGTGCCAGCACTTCTCACTACAGAAACTATCTACCTGTCCATCTGAGTCTAGCACGCACTCAGGGATTCACTTGGCCCTGGGAATTCTTTGTCCCTTCACTTCACTAGGTACAGCAACATCCAGAGATAGGAATTACAATGTCCACCCATCAGGTGAAAATAAGTAAAATTTTCACCTGGTCAACTGGTATACTTGTCACAAACCAGAGAGTTCGTGGAACAGATAAATATGTTAAAGACACCGAAATTTCATTTTCTTGAGGCGAGGCAGAGCTCCGTCTAGACCCCACTACCCACAACATGAACTTGAACCTGGCTCTTCCCAGCACTCATACTGGGGCTTACTTCATTTCTGCCACAACCCCCCTCACTGATACGTGGTACAAATCTGACTCTAGCCTTCCACAAAAGTGAACGTGTTAACATGTCACATTTTTTTCTGCTAGTGGTGCATGATTTAGCAAGCGTATCCCTGGATTTCTGTCCCATAGATCTGCTTGTAATTACTGACTACACATTCATTAGCAAAGGCACCACTTTCTGCTGGCATCTTAGCTCCACTCCCCAGCTTCTCACTCTCTGCTAAAGCAGGGTTTTTCAAACTGTAATTTGCATCCATATGTTGTGAAATCAATTTAGTTGGTCACCACATAGCTTTGAAGTGAATAGAGGAGAAAATATAAGACTGGAACACAGTTTAAGTACTGTTTCCTCAGACAATTTATAAGTGTGTGTCGTGATGTAAAATTCTAAGTTGTGATGTAAAATCTTTTTCTCATTGCAAATATAAGTGGAAAAAAAGTTTGAAAACCATTAAACTTGAATCTGAAAAATCTGCCAGTTTTTCTTATTCTCTAAAACACTTTTGAACAATTTTCAGTGAAAATGCCTCATTCTGTCACCCACTCTCCCCTCTGCAAAATTCCTGAATCGGTCACCATAGGATTATGTACAATCTGCAATGCTTCCTATTATTTTTTTCAAACAGTGAGCCCAGGCTTCTAGTGGAAAAGAAAGACACAAAAATATGTTTTGGTCCCTACTACTGTGTAATCACAGAGAAAAAAGCTTCACTTCCTTCATATATTTTATTTTTATTTTTTTAGAAGTAGGATGTGAGGCGTTATGAGCACTCTCAATTAGCAACCTTTTCCCAGTAGCATCTGCTTGAAGATATTCCTTGTGGGATTTTCTTAAGACAGTCCCACAATTAAGCTTTTACTTAAAAAGCTAGTATTTTCAACACTTGATATTTCCCCATTGGTTCTAGACAAGTCAGAGTTATGGTATAACATATTCCACCCACCCCACCCTAGACTTCCCAAAGCAGAAGTTGTGAGAAAAAAAGTGGGACTGACAAGAGCTTGAAAGTGGCATAAAACCTCATTTGGTTTGGAGACATGGTAAAGGAAGCAAAAGAAAATACAAGGTGAGATGTAGCAGGAAATCGAAGTGGAAAAATGCAGTCCTGGCCATGATTGCAAGATCAATGACATTCTTCCAACAAAATGAGGAACCCATGTGTGACCTGAGTTGAATGCTGGTCTCTCACTGAAAACTGTGCTCTCAGGACATCCTATAGACAGGTACCAATGAGTGCAATGCTTCATTTTCACTTGGAACTATATGCTTATTTAAAAGGAAGGCTTTTAATATGATGTTTACACCAGAATAACAAAGTAGAAAAGAAATGGATGGAAATGTGATATGCACCCATGATTACCTCTACTCTATTTAGAATTTTCCTATTTAAGTATCATTAGTTTAAAATAAGCTTATACAGCTATAAGTGGCACATCGATTTTAAATCATTTTTTTTCTTTCTCTGCTGAGTTAAAAAATAAAAGGCAAACAGACACAGAGTGAAAGAAGACTATGGGGAAAAAAATGAGAGAGAACAACTCTCTAGTGTTTTGTCAGCTTGGCATTCAGTAATCCTTAGGGGAAACTTGACTTCTGAATTCAACTTAATAGAAAAGCCCCTATGAACCCTGTCATGGGAATAACTATTACAGAATTTGACACAAGCATAGACAAGTGGGAGCATTGCAGCAGAAACTCCTATAGCAATAAACCAAATTTTTTCTTGATATAAGAAATCGAAGTTTGGTGGTTTTCAATTAGGCAGCTAGAGAATGCTGATGGGACAGTAAGCTCGAAGCATAATTCTTCCGACGGTGGAGGGGATAGAAAACTATTTCCATTCTTGGTGAACAATTTGATTCATATAGGACAGCAATTATTATTAGACAACTCAAATCATTATTTCAGCTTACTGTAATAATCATTTGTGTGATAAAATAAATAATGAGTTGGAAAAACAATCAGTATGTTCACTTTAAATATTTAAAAGCATGATGTTATAGATGGCTAATGTATTATAAAGCAATAAACAATGAAACATTTTACAAAAGTCCTAAACACTGTTAAAGATACAAAAATCCCATATAGAACCTATAGACTAGTTCAAACAAATCTTTAAATATCAGGAGGTTAGCATAATGAAAATACTGGTTTGTGATACAAATAGGTAATGATCAAACTATCAATTCCCCTAACACCTAAAAGAGTGAAAACAACATCTTGCTGAGATCTGTATAGAGAAAATAAATTGTTTACATGGAAGAAAGAAAATCTACCTAATTTTTCACACTATCGGCAATTTCAAAGCACATTTCTGAAATTAAAGTCTTTGCTTGTTGAGAATCAAAAGGTCTGGGATTTTAGTCTACATGCCAGCTAACGAATTAGTCAGCCCCAGAATCACGGATGCTGACAGACGTCATGAGACATCTGGGTCAAAGAAAAAAAAGAAGGTTTTATGATTTGTAGCAATGTCAGTAGCCACAGAATCATGAGTTTCTTAAAATGGCACCAATTTCCTAAATCCCAGTATCCACGAAGTGAACCCCAAATGGCCATGTGACACCGGTGCACACAGTAGGTTGCAACACAGGAGAGGGACTTGCAGCAAGTATGATGGCCCATTGCTGTGAAGGGAGACGCTCTCTCTTCCAAGGCTGTTCACTATATACACGTTACTGAAGAGACAGGAAAAAAAAGAAACAACTTCTGCTCACAAGGTGTGTAGAGCCATGAGGACCCCTGAAGAACTGTCTACCAATACTACTTGCATCTAATTCACTAGTGTATTGTTTGTGTTGAACAAATAATGAAACCAGAAGTTTTGCTTTTTATATGCCCATTTCTAAAAATTTATTATTTCTTTACTTCGCCTTTTGTTACACTGGTTGTTCTCAGCCCTTTTTATTATCACTTTTCCCCCAAGGTGCCTTTTAAGACATCTTTTATTAACACACTCTCATTAAATTTTAACTCCATGGATATGCTGGATATCTGTCTATGTATTTATGTGTATTTGTGTTTTCTACCTAAAAAGAGCAGGAATTTTTTGCACCTCAAGAACTGATTTTGCCTCCTCAAGAATGCATATGTTGCCCTAACAAAAATTACTGCTTATATTGTGTCACACTAATAAAAACTAATTATGAAAGTTGGAAATTTCTATTGAATTCTATGTAAATTCTAATTGTTAACTGAACAATTTTATAACTTATTTATGATAAACTTCTGTAAAAGTAATAAAGAAAATATATTAGTTCACTGAATCCTAATAATAACTGTTTCAATTAGAGAATATTGTCATTGTCATTATTTAACAGATAGAGAAACTGAAGTACAATTTCCACATTTTCCAAGCCCCCACCAGAGAGGCTAGTCCAGGTCCCACAATCCCTAAATTCTGTAATTGATCACCCAGACACGATGTCTTCATTAGATTTTTTCATGCCCCAAACCTCAATCTTATAGAGCTGCTAACAAACGTAAAAATTATTTTATTTATGCAACAATTATTTTAGGCTACCTAAAAAGGTAAATAAAAACCTACAAAGAGTTAAGAATAGAAGGTATAGCAAAAAGCCAAAAGTCAAGCAAGATTCAATATTTATTGGCTTTAATATCAAATTATTTTTCAAATTATTTGACAGGCTATGTTATTTCCAAGTCCCTCATCTCCCTTAGATGGGAACTTTTTTGATAAAATTTTATTTAGCTCTTCTTCTGCCATTGGTACATCCTTCTCAAAAGAGTTCACCTCTCTTTGCAAATAGCGGCATTATTAATTGAACAGTATTTACTCTGTGTATTTCTTAACATGAAAATCTTATCAAGAATAAAATTCTAAATAAATAGTACTATACACCATGAGAAAGAGCACTATCTTTTAAAATCTTTGCTATTTCTAAAGTGAAATTCAATACTTCATAATTTTCAAAAATTTACCAAAGCCTTTCAATGATGCTTTTGTTTAGAAAGATTAGCACACTGAAAAAATGAACTTAAACAACATGAACGTTTAGAGCTTCGCAATAATATATCCACTCATGATAATCTGAACACTAAAATAAATAGAAATCTATATTATTATTATATAGACATTATTTTATGAAGGGGAAAAGCCCATGAAAGCTTTTCTCTCCTCTACTTCAGATGTACATAGAAGTTTTCTGCACATCTCTAATAATGGCTGTTTACTCTTTTCCTCCACCTTGATTTCTATGAGCTTTTTTTTAAAAAAAAAAAAAAGAATGAGAGAAGAGTTATAAAAGAAACAGTTTAAACAAAGAATCAGCATAGGAAAAGATGAAAAAGCCGTAGAGGGAAATCTGACAGGAGCTACTGTTAAAAAGTGTCTGAGCTGTCAGAGCTGACAGTGCTGAGAATCCCCACAGAGTTCTGTGTCCTCGGGAATGTCTAATAAAGGTGGTGGTGTGGGCATATCAAGATTGTCGGGTTTTCCCCACGGCAATAAGTCTAGTTAATGCACCTTCTTAAAAGTGTGCGTTAGCTTTATTTTCCTAAATTGTGAAAGGTATCAGACAATAAAATAAGGTATACAGTGCAAATGTACAGGGAGGACTGCAATGAAAATAAATACTAATTTACTCATCGCTCAGCTGAAGAAATAAAATATCGCTGATACCTTTGAAGCTCTTTATGTTTACCAGATGCTCGCTCATAAAGTAACATCAGGAAGATTCCTGTGGAAAAAGACTCGTGGCACTTGCTGATCTAACTCTAATTCTATTATTTACTTAAAAATCTCAAGGTCACAGGTTTGGAATTGGAGTTAGCTAATAAAAGTAAATCTTGAAAATGTGTGACGAACCCTTTGATAGTTGGGTGGTACTGATTCCATAAAACACAAGGCAGAGACTGTAAAACAGCATGGAGTTCCTGTATCATTGGACCACATGTTGTATGTAAAATATATACCTTGGTCAAGTGAAAGAGATGTCATTTCCAATAGTCATGGCTCTCATGACACCATATTTAGCAATGAAGGGGTGCAGGTGATGGGTCACCTGCTTCAGAGTGAAGAGCACCATCAACAGCCCAGCGTCAACACTTGAGGTTGTCCCCTACCAGCTTTGGATTACCAAAACTCTAAAAGGGTTGTCCTGTGGAGACAAATACATGTTTCAACTCCAGAGGTGTTTTAGAGAGACTGCTAGAAGGAGGAAAAGTACAGAAAGAAGAGTTGTGCAAGTTTACTCTTCTGTAAGCAGAGAAAAATCCTACTGTATAAAAAGAAGATATTATGCCCTATCCATTAAGTATAACAGAAGTATATAGTGTTCGGGGGTATGGAAATAGATATATACGCAAACAAAAGAGTAGAAGGTGATGTGAAGATGGAGGTGGATATTGCAGTGAGGCACCCACAGGCCAGCAGGTGCCAGCAAAAGTTGGAAGAGTCAAGAACATGTTGTCCCCTAGGGCTGTGGCCTGGCCAACACCCTGAATTGGGCGCGTTGATATCCATTTTGGAATTCTGGACTCCAAAACTGTGAAGGATTATGTTCCTCTTGTTGTTAAGCCTTCCTAGTTTTGGTGATTTGATTCAGCAGCCAGAGAAATTAATGAACATGTTGGCATTGAGCATGGAAACAAAACGATGGCAAAAATATGTGTTGGTTCCATCAGATAGATTCAGGATACAGGACACCACTGATTGGGAAAAAAACTGGTTAAATGCATTTATTATTTTTTTTCCTAATAATGTATTATTTTGTCCTATAAAAACTAAGAGTCAAAAGCTAGCTAGCACATTTGGTGGTAACAGAACCTCATTCATTATGATAGACATATATTTTGTCTGATGTCACAGAGATTCCACGGAGGGAATGGGTCTATAGCTAAAATATCAGAGTTTGAAACCCTATTCTCATGTCCATGTTGACAGGAGAGAGAATTTGAGGCTTCATTGCTATGGAAGTATTTCATGGACAGGCACCAAAAAGTGAAGCGTTCTTATCATTGCCAGATACTTTACATAGATGAGTTCATAAAACTTAGTTAAAACACGTGACGGAGGAGGAATAACTTCGCTAGGATGCAATTCACATTACCAGGAGAAAAGCTTGCTTGTCTTGTGATTTGCCCAGATTGGATAATCTGAGAATCCAAAACAGATTTGCTAATATGTAGACTTGAGAGATAAATTGTGGGAACAATACATACTGAAAAGCAGGTAATCTTAAAGTAAGTAAGCTGAGACACTGACTGAAGCTGGTTGGCAAAGGGAAAAGGCAGGGAGAGTTGGGAGAGGAGAATTTCTGCAAGACAACGTAAGACATGCTGAAGCAACTGAAGGGCCAGCTACCATGAACTGTAAATTGCCTTCAGATCTGAAGCATCTTCTTGGTCAACTATGAGTAAGAATGTGTTTTGACGTTTGATAGGCTAAATTTATTTCCCCTTGTAGACAATCTGGGCAAAAAGGAAAGTTTACATGCATATTTGAATTTAACACATCCTGATATAGGCTCTGATTTGCATCCTTAATTTTTCTAACGGTGTTCATATATTACGTCTTGCTCTAAATTTGTTAATAGTGAAGTTTTTATGCTTCTTAAAGTGACAAACTTACTTCAAAGAGTGATAGCTATTCATTCATTTAGTTAGTGATTTATTCCACACATATTTAATAGGTTACTTCTATTTGACAAGCACCACCGGAGCTGACATACAAACATGTTTTTGAAAAACAGACAAAAAATATATGGATAAATGCTATGGAGGAAAATAAATTAGGTAAGTGAGAGTGGTAGAATTGCTCTTTTAAAAAAGGACAGAAAGAAAACTTCTTCCTCAGGAGGTGACATTTGAGTTCAACCCTGCAGGAAATGAGTGAGTCACCCATGCTGCTCTCTGAAGGGAGCATGGCAGCCAGGAGGGTCCAGTTCAAAGGACCCCTTGTGAGAGAGTGGTGGGTTCCCAGGGATGGCTGGATTGGAGTGAGCTAGTGGAAAGAGGCAGCAGATTAAATCAGGGATGTAGGAGGCAGAATTTGTGAGCATTGAAGGGCTTTGGCTTTGACTCTAAATAAGATTAGCTCACAGGAGTATTTAAGCAGAGGAATAACATAATGAAATCACAAAAGGTAGAATTCTCTCAGGTTAGATCTAGAACTACATATAAATGCAAAATATGTTTCCTATATCACCCAACTTGTTCAGCCTGGAAACATTTCATAAACACAACCATTTTTTTCTCTCTCTCATTTTTTCCTAGTTATTTGTGCTTATTTTTACTTTATGGAATATTTAACCTATGTTTCACATATTGATACTTCTCATCACTTGAATAGTGTGCAGCCAAGGTATGCTATTTTGGTCCTATCATTTCAATATAGAAATAGCGAGCATTTTAATACCATTTTACAGTAATTCACCTCTGTACCTGAGGTAAAACTGTCAGTTCCTGTACTTGTAATTAGATCGTATCTAAACACTAAAACTACTTAAATTTTCTTTGATTCCATAAAGTAGATGAAACTTTGTTTATTGAAGATTCTATTAATATATGATGAAATAAAAATAAAATGGTAAAAAGATGCATTTCCTTATCAACACATGTTCACATGGCACTCAATAGTTTTTGCTGTCCTGGCATAACATCATCTGTTGACATAAGCTATGTTGCCAACTAACCAAGGAGTTAGGCACACAGGAGTCCCAGACTAATGTGATTGATAAATGATTACATTTTTTCTTCAAAGAGCGAAATCATCAAGATCAGGCAGCTGATGTGTTTTGCATAGAAACTAACCTTGTTTGAAGCTCTAATTCATTTTAATAGCTTATAAGATATATTTGGAGTAAATAACGTTTTCTATCAAAACAAATCCCCAGGCCAAAATAAAGCCCAGTGTTCACTTGTCAGGAAGACATCCATTCTTATGAGAAAAACTGCTGAAGTTTCAATGTGCTTGATTGTACTATTTTCAGATCACACATCGACAAGCATTTCTCCCTGAAGATGGTGTATGGTCAAGCCTGTTTAAAATTCATAGATATTTTTCTCCTTCCGAAGATGAAGAGCTCAGCATTGAACATTTTATGTAGGCTAAAGCATCCCTCCCCCAACTTTAAATGTTTCTGGCACACTTGTTATCATGCGACCTGAACAACTCTGACAGCATTTCTCTACCTACCAGAATCTCATTACGACCGACCAAGGGATACCATTTAATTTAAGATTTGCAGACACTGTTGTTCGCCTACATTTTCCCTGTGCACTTTTTGTGAACTTGTACTTTCCCTGTAAACTTGTGGAGTGAGAATCATTGATTTAAAGTTCATCTTTTATGCTTCCCCAATAAATAGATACACTATAAACTATGGATCTAGAATATTGATCCTTAAGTATTCAAATTGGATTGTTATAAAGTTTAAGCTTTAAGCAGATAGATAATGTTATCTCCCAAACTTTTAATGTAAATTCTTGTTTTAAAACTTAGCAGGGAAAATGCTGTGTAAGAAGCATTGTTTGGCGAGTTGTGCAGACCCTCGGCAGAGGCAGACAGCCCCTTTCTTGTTTATGATGTCAGAGGGGTCATTCAGTTTAGGAACAACAAAACTTGAGACTTTTTGAAACTTACTGAAGTTTATGATTAAAACTCCTGGTTCACATTCTGGAAATAGAACTTTATAGATCACTTTTAGATTTAAATACTTACTGATAAGCATACACATATATGTATATCTACTAAGAGGATATATAACAGATTACTACAACAGATTTTTTTTTTCATCTGTAAAGAAAAAGGTAAGAATCCCTGGTCAGTATGGTTTAGGGAAGAGATCAAAACTCAAATATTTACAGGGCCAGCCGAGTGGCACATTGGTTAAGACCTGGCTTGGGACGCCAGAGGTCTCCGGTTCGGATCCCACATATGAGGGCCAGTGACACTGCCCTCTACAGCTAATGTGCTGAACAACAGCTCAACCTGGAGCTGGGCTGCCGTGGGTCGCTGGCGACAGCATACGCTGCAGTCCCTGCTGCAGTGGATTGCCACGGGCTACCGTGTGTAGCCAACAGCCACTGTGAGCTGCCGTCCAGAGGCCGGCGACTGATCTGCCTCGCCCGGGAAGTGTGCAATGATGGTGCCCACTTGGGCCAATGAAGCAACGTCCTCCACAACTAGACTGAAGAACAAAAGGACAGCAACTTGTCTGTTCCCCTTCCCCTGATTCCTCAACGCTGTTCCCCTCCCCCAATTCCCCAATAAAACCTTTAAAAAATAACAACAAAAAAAACCCTCAAATACTTACACATTTAACCTAAATGAATGAAGTGTCCGGGGTGGAACTGTGACAATTGCACTGATCATGCTTCTACTAAAGTTAGCAGCCTATTTGTCATGTAGAACAAAGAACAAAGTCCAGATTTTCCAGATTGTTAAACTCTTCAAGTAAATCCCAAACCCCTATTTTAAAATGAAATAAAATTATCACGTTAGTTTTCTATTGCTGTTTAAGAAATTACCACAAAATGTAGTGCCTTACTCACCACTCACTTGTTAGTTCACAGCTCTGTAAATCAGAAGAGTTGGCTCATCTAAGGTCTCTGCTTATAGCCTCAGAAGCTGACATCAAGGTGCTGATCAGACTGGATTCTTTATCTGGAGGTTGCAGGGAAGAATCTGCTTATAAAGTGTGTTTAAGTTTTTGAGAGAATTCATTTCCTTGTGGTTATAGCATGTAGTTCCTGTTCCTTGTTGATGTCAGGTGGGATTACACGGAGCACCTAGAGGTCACACATACTTCTCATCTGTGAGTGACCAGCAAGAAGTCAAATCCTCATATGTGGAATCTCTCTGACTTGCCCTTCCTCTACCAGCTAGACTCCAGCTGCTAGAGTTAAGTAGAATGGTTAATATTCCTTTTAGAGTGTTCATCATGTGATTAGATTGTGCCTACCCACATAATCTTATTGATTCAAAGTTAACTGATTAGTAAACTTAATTACATTTGAAAAAATTTTCACATCAGAAATATCTCTTTTGCCCTTTAAGGTAATTTAGAATCATGGTTGTGATATCTATCCATCATATTTCAGTCTTGGGTTTAGGTAGCAAATCTTGGGACGGGATGCTATTTTAGAATTCCGCCTACCACAATTCCTTAAGACACTTTGCGGGACAATTTTATTATTCATTATGATTATGATTATGATTATGATTATTTGGGGGGGTAAAATATAGAGCTACGAGTCAGGCCTTGGAGAGCAGATTTTTGCCTTCGTCCATCCTGAATCTTACTCATAGAATGCCATAGTACCTGCACTTATTTCTCTGGTATCTTATATTTCTCTTGCCCAACATTATTACAACACTGCTGTTTGCTTTATTTCATTTCTGAGTTTGCAATCTTTAAATAGTTAAGTGCTCAGTGACCACTTATGTTTCTTAAGTATAGCATTTTTTAAAATATTAATTATTACCCTGCAATATGCTCTACAAAGAGCTGGCTGCCTGGAGTTTTGGAAATTCTGGTCTCCTTCCTTAGTTTCCCAGTGTTCTTTTTATAAAAGGAAAAGGTTTTTTTTACTTCTGTTTTCTGCCCTGTTGGTTCTTTCTTCTTTTGGAGCAACTAGGACTTTTAAATTGTACTTGGATTTTGATATAAAGGGTCACTTCTGATTTAACACTTAAGTGAAAATAGATTCCTTTATCTCTCAACCGCCTACACCCTTCACCATCTGTAGGTGCCCTTGTCTATTACTTCACAGAAAAAAGAAAAAGAAAAGCAAAAATCCATCAGTTGGGAAAGTCATCAGCTGGCTATCAGTTAGTCTCTCTGCCTCTCCCTACATTCCCTGCTTATAATGAATGGATGTTGTATGCCAGGAACTGTTCTAGCCCAGGGTGTAAAACTGGGGCCAAAAATATAACCTCTCACTGCTTCGAGGGTTGCAGAAGACAGACAATAAATTAAAAAAAAAACACTGTGTGTGTAATGTCAGGCTGGACAATGATATGGAGAAAAACGATACTAGAGTAAGAAGAGGAAGAGAAAGTAATATTGTGGTGAGATGAAGAGAGTTGTCTCTTAGATTTGGTGTGCAGACAAAGATTTGGGAGCAGACTCGAAGGTGATGGGGAAAGGCACAGCCAGGCTTTGTGGGGAGAGGCTGCAGTCAGAGGACGGCAAGCCAGGGCTCTAACGCAGAAGCAGGTCTGACAGATTTGAGGAAGAGTTTGGAGGTCCATGTGGCTACAGCAGAGTGTTGTCAATGTATGAACGTCCAAACCCATAGAGAATTTTTATAAGTTTATTTGAGCCAAGCTGGTGACATATGCTGGGGAGCAAGATCTCATATGCTCTAGAGAATAACAGTTTTGCAGCTTCTTTCATGCATTTGAAATTAAGGAGGGAACATAAGGAAGACGGCGAGGAAGTGGGAGAGAGCAAGGCGGAGATTGGATTACAGCACTGTTAACAAGATTATGTGCTCCCTTGAGGGTGGTTCCCCTTATTTTAAAGGTGTGTTAACCTAGATGCACAGAAACAATGGGCAGGTCTTGCTCAAGGCAAAGATAAACCTTTTAGTAAAAAGTTGTATGCCTGGGGTGTGACTACCCATCATGACCTGCCCAATTAGGAATCTATGATCAGATCACCTCACGATGTTTTTTTCCATAGAATCCCTTTTTTTCATCCACATTGTGAAGAAGGACAAAGAGAATAACAGATGCCTGGATTGTTCAGGGACTGTATGCCACGGTAAAGACTTTAGCTTTGAATTCTGAGTGAAATAGGAAGTCACTGAAAGATTTGATCAGAATGTAATACAACCTGATATCATTTTCAAACGATTACTTTGGATGATCTGTTGAAAACATATTGTAGGAGGCAAAAGGCAAAGCAGAGAGTCCAGTTGGGCACGAGGCAATGTGGGATTGGTGTCATATTTTTGGTATGAAACTCTGTGGAAAAATCATTATAGTCTATTCTTACACTTTTCATGCAAAAGAGATTACTGGAAAATTTATGCAAATCTTGTATTTTTTTATAACTCACTGTTAAAAATCTATATTTCTAGGTTGAATTACAAGAAATTACAATGCAAAATACCAAAGTGTTTTGTTGGATTTAAGCAGAGGACCACACATGAAATTTATTCTTGTGAAAGTGGATGATCCCAATAGCAATATTCTTGAAGAAAAGAATAATTTTCATAACTAAGCGTTGATTTGACTTCACATTTTAACCATTCTGACTCTTTGTTGAGTGTGAGTGAACATTGCATACTCAATGCCAGTAAATTTGTGCAGGTCCACAACTGTTCTTGGGAAAATTACTATTGATCAAGGGCCCAACTGGTCCTCTTGTCATCCATTCATTCTTCTGAACAGCCACAGGGGAGTGATCCTTGTAAACCCTAAACTACTGCTCTATTTAAAATCTTTAAGGGCAGTCAGGTGGCTCAGTTAGTTAGAGTGCGTGCTCTTAACAAGATTGCCGGTTCGACTCCTGCATGGAATGGTGGGCTGTGGCCGTCCCCCCGCAACTAGAGTGAAAACAGCGACTGGACCTGGAGCTGAGCTGTGCCCTCTACAACTAGATTGAAACAACAACTTGACTTAGAGCTGATGGGCCCTGGAAAAACACACTGTTCCCCAATAAAAATTTATTTAAAATCTTTAAGAACCTACCTGGTCCTCTCCATATAAAATTTGAACCCCTTAACATGATATACAGAATCATTTATGATCTGATCACTTTTCTTCTCCAGGGATAATTTTACAGGTTTTTTTTAATGTTCTCCCTCTGATACCATCTATTAAAATCAATCAGTTTATATGTTATTATTTCTGTAGAAGTATATAAGTACATGTTTGAAGTATATTAAGCATTTTATAATGATTTTGGATAGACCAAAATTATTGGTCTGTATTTATATATGTATGTGATTCAATACATATTGAAAATAACACACAGATATTCAAATTCAGTAGCTATATAATTGCTATTCATTTATATTACCTGGAATTTGTATAGCTCCTGATATAAAAGTACATATTTGTTTCAAATGGATTACTAAATGTGTTAGAGAATATACTAGATTAAAATGAAGTGCACTTTCAAGTATCCCGGTTGAAAAATGTGTACACCGAAAGCGGATTGCCCTCTATAAAATGAACAATATGAATGTGAACCCTTTTAGATCACATTTAGGTAGGGTAGGTTACTGAGATAACAAATTGCCATCATTATTGTTTGGCCTCATCTTTAAAGTAGTTCCATGCTGGGATTTTGGAGACAGTTTTAAAATCAGGTGGACTTTCTAATACATTGAAAACCACTCTGGGATTTATTTCTTCAGAGACATTCCTCACGTCTACATGAAGCAAGCATAGCTGAGCTTACTCTATTACACAGTCTTGAAATAAATCGTTGTGACCCACATAACTTGCATTCTCCTTCAGAAATGTATATAATTTCTCGAGGGATCTTGTGAAATGTGACACAGTGCCAAACAGTATTATGTCCAGGTGATAAAGTTTGTAGATTCATACCAAAAAAAAATGATACAGATATTATGGGAAGGGAAGATAGACTATTTGAGGTCATTTTGGGGTGATGAGAATGCTGAGTTGAGTGACTCTTTGAGTCACATCTAATGTCACACCATATGATTCTTTGTCTCCATCTGAAATGAGGCTGGCCTGATTATCCTGGACTTAACAGAGCATCATAAAACTAGAGACCCAGGATTAAAACTCTGAAATCAGAAGCATACTCATTATTTATTGTCGCCTTACAGCCGATTCTTAGACCACCCCCCCTGCATTAGCCTCTGACCCATTAGTCGAGAGAGTGCCTTGGAAAACTGAGGCTGGATGGAATGATATCTGTAAAGCTCTCTCGGGGGGCGTCTCGGCCTGACTGGGACCTGATGGAATGATATCAGCTGTCTCCCCTGGGAGGACATGTAATTATGTCTTGGGGCAATGTGGTGGAGTATGAAGGCATAGCATTTGTTGGAGTACTTTGGGAAAAGGTCACTGGAAAAGGCCTTAAGGCGCACCAGTATACACGGTTAATGATGGACAGCACAGCAGTTTACTTCCTTGAAAAGAATCAATAAAAACCATGCGTTGACCCGATTCGGTGGCTCAGTCTATCTCTGAAGGCTGAGTCCCTTGGTCTCGCTCTTAAATCTTACTTCTGTCTCTTGTTCTTATTCAATCTGCGCCGCCCCTCTCGTGTCCCATTTGCCCTTGCCACGCTGGACGTGACAATTTATTATTTGATTTTGTGTATGTTGTGAGAAAAATATATTTTCCTCAAACCTATATTTAATATGCTAATTTTGTACAGAATCTATGAATGAAAAAGTTAATCATTTGGATCTCAAATTTTGAGTTATAGCCTTGTACCAAATTATCTATTATCTTTTTCTCTAGCTGAAAACATATTTTTTTCAAATGTAGCACTTGGAAATGGGTCTTCTCCTTTGTATCCTCATTAATTATATTGAATTTGATTAGTTACACCTATTTTTCATTATATGTCGTTATAGGCTATCTATCTATCTATCTATCTATCTATCTATCTATCTATCTATCTATCTAGATGCAGAATCTCCATAGTCTAGATACACAGATAGATGCATAGATAGTTACATAGTCTACATAGGTGTAATAGATAGATGATAGATGATATAGATAGATGACGGATAGATGATAGACAGATAGATAGATAGATGATAGATAGATAGATATAGATAGGATAAAGGGCGACTACAAAACTATAACATGTCCACTTTGAATTCTTTCCATGCTCCAAGATGGCTCACCATCATTTCAAGTTCCAGGTAGCAGGAAGAAGGAAAGAGGATGTGAAGAGCATTCTTATTCCTTTTAAGGAGAGATCTGCCCAAGTCTGACTGTTGGTTCCCACTGTTCGGGAGATAGTTCTATGGCAAGAGAACCTGGGAAATATAATCTTTATCCTTTATGAACATACAAATAGCTAAACTTCTGAGTTTCATTGTTAAAGATGAAGGGAGAATGGATGGATTTTTAGGACTATCTGGCAATCGCTGCACAGAGTATGTGCACGGATTAATGAAGATAGTATGCCAAATCATATTATAATAATTGTGGCAAGAGATCAAATGTGGAACTGTAGGGATTTTCTCTTCTCTCCTTAAGAATGCTTATTAGAATGACATTGAGATTCCTGGGTATGTCATTAGTGTCATTTAATATCTCACATTTTTTCCCCTTTTGTTTTGGGGAAATCCTTACATTAGCTCTTCCAGTGAATAGCTTTAATCTTCAGCCTGTGTCTGTTTTGTTATTCAATCTGTTTATTAGCAGAGTTTAAAAATGGGCATGTATGATTAAACTCACAATGTTTAGAGCACCCTGTTCTGTGTATTTGAGTGAACATGATACTTTTCATTCTTTCCCTAAATAATAATCATATTTGGTCTAGAACTTTAATTTTGTTATCAATATTAACTGTCATGGCTAATATAATAAAATGACTAATTCTCATAAATTAATTTTGTTGACTTCAGTGTTCTCAAACTGTTGATTTCCCTACAATAATTTTTCACCCTATTTTTAAAATGGTCCAGTTTGACCAGATTTGGAAATTAGAGTCCAGTTTATCAGTGTAATTGAGAATCCCTGTTTGCATGACCTCAAAGCTAAATCTGGTTACAGGCGCTTTGCCTCAGAAGACGTGCAAGTACCAGAGTGGCTACAAAAGACACATCAGGCCTGGAGGCAGGACCCAAGTATGACACTTTGGGCCCTGTCAAACTATCTAGTGCCACCATCTCTACATCTATGGGAACTCCCTTCGCAGAGAGATCTCCCTGGGCTTGCCTTGAGTCTGGGGTCTCATGTTGAATTCTGCTACTCCAAAATGAGGGAAAATGCTCAGTGGTTTTGTTGCCCTATGATTAATTTCCTAGTAGAAGACCCTCAGTTCTCCCAGGACTGAGTTTCTTCCTCTGGGGCAGTTTCTCAACGTCGTGGGATTGATGTTTTCGGCCAGATAATTCTCTGTTGTGAAGGGCTGTTCTGGAAATTATGGTATGTGTGGTAGCATTCCTGGCCTCTACTGTCTAGATGCTAGTAGCACCTAGCACCTCTGCCTCCATGCCCAGTTATTACAACCAAAGATGTCTTGAGACATTGGCAAACATCTTTTAGGAGGTAAAACAGGCCTAGCTGAAAACCAGCGCTTTAGGATTATATGGGGTGGGGGTGGAGATTGCTCATCAAAAACAAGTCAAAATATGGTTTATAGCAAGATGTGTTGTTACTCTGGGGTGCTAGTTACTCCCTTCTAATGGCGTGTCACTGTATTTTGTTGTCAGGAAATTCCGACACATCTCCTGTTGAGAACCACTGTTCTAGCATTTTCCAGTTACCTACTTTCACTTAATTAAGATCACATCACCGTTTTATAATACTTGCCACATATTCCTCTTAGAATTCTCTTTTCCTTTGAATTCTAGGGATCACTCTGTTCATTTTTCTTCTACCTCATTTCTTCTTCACTCTCTCATGTTTCCTCTGTTCTGACACTCCAGAGCCTTCCCTTAATCAGCAGTCTGCCTTTGCTACCTCTGCTCTGCTGTCATAGCACCTTGTGTCTGTTCCCTTACAGTATAGGCTCTGCAATGAAGCAGCCTGGATGTAAAATGTATGGCCTTCAGCAAGCTACCTATGGCAAACTACCTATGGCTTATTTTCTCTTTAAATCTATAAGGTATGAGTTGGTGACAGACACCTCATCATGGCAATTTTTTTAAATAATACATACAATTCACTAACACACTTAACACAGACCCTGATACATAATAAACACTCCATCAATGTTGGATTGCACTTAATATTTTCCATTTAAGTTGAAGATTTACTTGTGTCCCCACTAGATTCTAAGTTCTTTAAGGGCCAAGATCTTTTGTTAAGATATGATATTCCAAATTGCTGAGATATTGTCTGGTCCATATGAAATGTTGAGTAATGTATATGTATGCATAATGAACAGAATTACCCAAGCCTGAATTTTTTTTTAAAGTGGATTAATTAAGAATGGAAAAGTTATTTTATGTGGCATTAATATTTAACTTTTCCAGAACTGTCCTTAATATGCCAAATTGAACCAATGGATGTTCCTTTTCTTGGATTATCATATCTCTGACATTTGGCAAGAAAGTCCTAATATTTTAACTACCTAATAGGAAAATATTTAAACATTTAATAAAAAATTAATAATTTTTGAAATAATCAAAACATCAATTTAAGAAGGCTCCTAAATGTAAAACAACACTATAATAATGATATTAATAATATAGCAAATTTATTTTCTATTCTATGTAACAATAAATAATTGCAATAGATTTCCCTACAGTAATGAACATTCAAATATAAGTCAGATATGCCCCTTATTCTAAGTAGTTCGCGATTTAGAAAGGAAACAATTTATTGAAAGCAAAAAAAATGGCCTATAATACAGGGTGGATGGATTGGAAGAGACTGTCCTTGGGACACACAGAAAAGAGAGATTAATTTAACCATAGAGAATTGGAGGTCTGAGGTAAACTCGATAGTGTCAATTTAACTCAAGTTTGACAAATGGTAAGATACTTCCTAGAAATAAAAAGCACATCAGTTATAGGCAGTAACTTGAGTAAAGGTATTGAGTTGTGGAAATACAGTTCATATCTTTAAAAAGTAGTTCATTGTGAATGAGTGTAGGATTTGTGAAAAGGAACAGTGGGAAGAGAAGGTCAAAGAGTCAGGCTATAATCAGTTTTCTGCAGAACATTGAATTTAGCATGCGAACTGGTTTAATCATTTTTACTAAGTATTGCTGAGTTAATGAGGGAACTACGAGCAAGGGAATTGTGAGATATGAATTACCTGGATTTATACGAAGTCTCATTCAGGGTGAAATCTGTGCCAGTTGAAGAAAAGAATGGAGGTGAGAAAGTAGAGGCTGGCCAAGCAAACAAATGATGAAGACTTCGGTCAGAGCATGCTCTGAATGAGAGACCAATAAGGCAAATTGAGAGAAACAAATATGAAAGAAACACATTGTATGCAGCTGCTGAAACGCTACTGGTCATTATCCATGGCGGTAAAGTTAATATTAAGGAAAAATAATAAAAATTCAATTCATTATTAGGAGTAAGTCTATAAAAATCCCTTTAAAAGAATATTTTGTGAGATTTCCTAATCTAGCAGAGATAGGGAATAAAATATGAACAAAGATAGAAATGATTATGATTAGGTGAAAATGATCTTTGTAAAACATCAGAATCTTTAAATCATTACAACTTGTTATAGCAGGAGCTGATGGAAAAGTGATATGCTTTAAAAGCCTATCAGTGCTGTTTTGATAATGCTTCATAATGTTTGTATGTTTATCAGCAATTTCCAGCGATTTGTATTGGCAAAGACTAAATATGAAGATATCATATTCATCTTAAAAAGCTTGGAATAACTTTCATCGATTGTTGCTTTATTTGACACTGTACTGTGTGGTTTATATTAACATTAGTAATGTTAAACTATTTTGCAGACAGATGAGATAGCATTATACATTTAATGATATCTTGACAGTATATTGATGATTGCATTGTAATGTTTATATATGGAGATAAGCATTTTTAATCTGCTGTCAGATAAACCAGTTGGAGAAAAATATGCTTCAATGTTCCACTGTTACTTTGTATGTCTTTGCTATCAAGCTTCACAGCAGCAGTATTCAGTGAATTACAGCCTGCTGTATTTTAGATATTTGTAAAGAAATATATATAATTCTTTTAAGCTTCCCAAAACTTATTTCTGTAGGCAAAATACATTATCAATGGCTAAATGTTGTTGATACAAATGTGAAGTTATAGTTATGACTATATACATGTTTGTACTCACCAGCTCCTTTAAAAAAAGTATTTTTAGAGCAGTTTTAGGTTCACAGGAAACTGAGCTAAAGGTACAGAGATTTCTATAACCCCTGTCCCCACAGATGTATAGCCTCTCCCATTATTCACACCCCCTATTATCCTCACCCCTATTACCCGCATCCCCCCTTACCCACACCCCCATTATCCATAACCCGCTCACCCACTTTCCTTATTGTCCACACCCTCCCATTATCCACACCCTCCATACTTTACATTAGGACTTGCTCTTCATGTTGCAGATTGTTTGAGTTTGAACAAACATATAATGACATGTATTAACCGTTACAGTATCATACAGAGTAGTTTCACTGCCCTAAAAACCCTCTGTGCTCTGCCTGCCATCTCTCCCTTCTCTCTACCAGCTACCTTTAAGTGGTGAAAAAGTAACATAATAACCTTTCATACTAAAGGTTATACTAAACTAATTAAGGTACTAAACTAAATTAAGGAAGTACTAAACTAATTAAGGTAAAATGGATAAAATGAAATAAACAAATGATGGCCACTCTTATGGAAGTGATAAATTAGTGTAATTCTACTTTAAAAATTGTTAATTATATTTTATGGACCAACATATCTTTATGATGATTTTATGCTTTTATAAAAAAGGGAAGCTCTAAAATTATAACTCCTTCTTATTCCAGAGCTATAAAGATATAAAACGGAACCTGAAAAAAAATGGTAGCAGATCTACAGTAATGCATGCTTTTGTCATTTTAACAGTAGTGCCAGAATTTCAGATGTTTCTATTTTGTAAGTGAATGAACAAATCATTTGAAGCATCAGAACAGTCATTTCAATTACAAGTAGTGTTGCTATTTATTTTAGTTGGAAAATGAATATTTATTTTAATGTAGATTAGAATTAATTTTCATTTCTGTTTTTGTCATCCATAAAACATGTATTTCATCCATGTATGAAATACAGTAAAAAGAAGTAACACAAAATGAGTAACTCAATGTCATGTAATCTGTCTCAAACAGATGCTATTTATTTAAGTATATTTTCTTTAACATTGCCATTGGAACATAAGTCTGACAAGACATAATTTTTCTCAAAATTTAATCATAGTTCTTTCAAACACCAAAGGTAAAAAAAAAATACTGCTATTTATTTATTTTTATTTAGGCCTCACTGAATTTTGTAAAGGTTTTAATGTAGTTTACCATACTAACTACAACAAGATGTTTAAGTATATATACATACATATATATGCATATATACACATATATATATGCATACATGTGTGTGTGTGTATATATATATGTATATATGTAATGTAAAAATCTGAAAAAGAAATATAGGCAGAAGATTGAAGATTTAGAAAAAAATGGTAAAATTATTTCGGAGTCCTGCTCAATCTAAAATTTGAGCAATAGTGTTTTATTCTCTTTTTGTAAGCTTTTGAAACAAAACATGAATCGAGGTAATATACATGATTAATATTGAATAAAATGAAAATCATTCCAATTCCCAAGATGGGACCTTCAAAGCCTTATGTCTGATCCAAATAATTTTTTTCTTTCTCAATCTCACACTCGCACAAGTCAATGTTCTGCATGTGGACTGTTCAAGTACCTTTCTAATTGGTCTTCCCCTCTCGCTTTTAACACTTCCACATACACATAGTATGTTCTCTACACAGAAGTGCGACCCCTGAGGAAGAAGCACATCGTTTGTCATTTCTGCCCAGAAAACTTCCAATCGCTAAACAAAACCCTTAGAACAAAATGTCAACTTCTTACTCCACCTTGTACACCCACACGCTGTTTGGCTATCGTCCATCATTACAGCTCATTTAACACTTTTCCAACTATTCTCCATTCCTGTCACACCGATTCTTGCTGACATTCTAGAACACCTCACAGAAGCTCTTAAATCAAGGACTCAACGCTAGCTATTCCAGAAACATGAGCCACTATTAATTCTAATATGTGAACGACTTGCTCCCTTGTTACATGCCTAAACGGTCAGAAGTTTTTTTTCTTAAGAACCTGTATTTTTAAAAAGCAACCTCATTTGAATCTTGTGCAAATGTCACCTTCGCGGTTGAAGGCTTCTCTGAGCACCCTGGCGCTCCCTCTCCAACTTCCTGGATTTGCTTTTCTTTGTAGCATTCATCTCCTTCGAATATACTATTTCACTTACCTGTTTCTGTTTTCATCTACCACTCTTACTAGAATGAAAGCTCTTTGGCAGCAGGCATTTTTGTCTGCTGTGTTCAGTGTTGTATCCTCAGTGCCTAGACAGTGTCTGAATAATGCAGCTGATAGAGAAGTTTTAAAATCAGAAGTGTGAAGCTCCAACTTTGTTATTTAATATTGTTTTTACTGTTCTGTGTTACTTGCATTCCCGTATTAATCTTAGGGTCAGCTAGATAATTTCTGCAGATTTTGCAGAAATATGGTATTTTGATAGGGAGTTTATTGAATCTGTAGATAATTTGGGATGTATTGTCTTCTAATAATATTAAGTCTTCTGAACCATAAACAGAACATCTTTCTACTTATTTAGGTCTTCTTTAATTTCTTTCAATAATGTTTTCTCGTTTTCAGTGTAAAGTTTTGCACTTCTTTTGATAAACTGATACCTAAATAGTGTGTTATTTTTGATGCTATTGGAAATAGAACCATTTTCTTCATTTTATCTTTGTTTTTTTTTATTTATAAAGTATATACATACAGGGTTTTTTGCTGTTGTTGTTTATTTTTGTATATCCATCATATATCCTGTAAGCTCCTTTATCTTTCCTTAAAACCAAGGATTCTAGATAGACAAATTTGGACATCATAACCAGAGATCATACCTAATTAACTGCTTATATTATTAATAGGGTTCATTTTGTGTATGTGTCCAGCAAGTTATATCTTGTATAGTAGGACAGATATATCTACATATGGAAAGCAATGTTGAAAAGAGAAGTGTGACTGAAGCAATGGAAGAAGGGAACCATGATTTAGTTGACATCCTAAGGACAGGTCTTACATAACTCAGTAATAAATGCTAGCTCCCCCGCTTTCATTCTTAGCATCAACTACTTCATCTAATTAAATGGTTCTGTAAAGCTGATAATATAAAAAAATAGTAAATTGATTTTTAATTTATCTGAATTATTAGAAAATCAATCACCGAGGCTGAAAAACACATAACCGGTGTTTGAGTCACTCCTCTCCCCTTCAGAGGACACTTTGTGCTGATTTATTTTTGGAACAAACCAGGACTACTGTGTTCCTCTCCCGATTTGCCTAATGGACATGGTTCTACTGAGGGCTGCGCGTTACATCAGTGTCGATACCACCTTAAACTCGGGGACGAAAATTCCCTTGATAGGGTGTCATAGCTCCTTTCACAACAGAGCAGCAGGTAACTGAGTATGTGAATGCCCATAGCTGTAGTTTGTAGTAATATTGTTTAGTCTCACAAAATTAGTGCACAAGAATACTTGGTATAGTATTATACTAAAGTTTCAAACGATTCCTAACATAACCTGAAGACTCACATTATACAAAAGAAAAATGATACTAACTGTATTTAAAAATATACGATGCCAATTTTCCACACAATCCAAGGGAAAAGTGCCTATGAAGTTAAATCTTTTATAGGAAGCACTATTTCCTAATTTTGCTCTTAACCTAAATTGTATGTCCTCTCTGTGAGATGATCCTCTTCTTTTACATTCGACCACTAGTAATCATGACATTTAACCCCTAGATAAAATTCAAGCTCATCTCAGGATTATCCCCTTATCTCTGAGTCTCAGTTACTTAGATTAAAGCCTCAAGACATTCAAATTAAACAATGCTTGATTGCCTTTTATACTTCCCGTTCTACAAAATAGTGACGGTTAAGTAATTCTCTTACCCTTCGTGTCTACTCAGCTTTGCACAGAGCAGAAAGGAGAAGAAGACAAGTGCAGGCTTATGAACATTCCCTCCCTGGGCAGGAGTTTTTGGGAAATGAAATGAATGACCTTGATCTGGCATCCTTGTCCACATACTAGTGGTATTTACAAAAAGAGGTGGCCATGTGTATATAAGATGCTTTTATCAGGTTATACAAGGATCTATGTAGATCACTTATGGAACACAAGCCTGAAATGTATGGATTTAGGGGACACGTCCAACGGGGGAGGTCACTTAGGCTGTGGAATTAACAGAGAATAAAGTGAGGATATTCCAAAACCAAAGTATCTCCCTTCTGTACCAATATTTCTACACACAGATTTCAAAAATGTGTCTGTTTTTTCACAAAGTAAAAGTGCAGGTGAAAAAGACAGCTTTGTAAGAGAGCTGCAGAACACTGTTTTGGGTTTCTCCAGGAGAAACATGTTACATCTGTGCATAATATACATCTGCCTGTAACCTTTGAATCATTAAAGCTGGGTGTAGGATAAGACCTATAATTTTGCTGAATTAACTTTAACAGCTCAACCCTTTTGACAGCACGCAAAGATGCATTTCCATTGTTCACATCTCTATGAGTTAGTATTGTCAGGTGTATTCTCATATATACCCTTCTTTAGGATAAACACAGAGTTTCTGTGATACTCTAAATCCTGTAGGGTGAAGAGAAAGAATAGTCTTTCCTTAAGAGATACATGAGTTAATGCATACACACAATCATCCACTTACCTGGGAAATCACAGCCCTCTGTGATGATGGAGATCAGCAGCAGTAGTAGTGATGGTAGAAGCAGTCAATACATTTGTTATATTAATAAAGACAGATTCCAAATTTCAGACATCAGCCTAGGGACAAGCCCGGGGACCATTATTAGTCTACTATACTATAACCTCCGGTCTCTCAGATGATAGTTGTTGGTGAACTGAAATCACACCTCTTCATTTGCACTAACATCATAGCCATGGGATGATTTAAACATAATAGATATTCTGGTTGACTGCTATCTTAATTTGTGTGTAAACTTGAAATTCATTAAACAGGGAATTCCAGTCTGAACCAATACTATAATAAGTGCATTTTAATAGTTGAAAAAAGAGGATTATTAGCCAGAGAAAGAGAGTATCACACGCTAGATGTAGTGATACTAAGACATTGTTCGGGATCCCTGGGTGTCAGGCACTGCCCAGCGTGATGAACAGCAGTTAGTAGCCATGAAAATGCTGAACATACTATCAAGCATCAGTCATATTTTGCCCACACTTTTAGCTTATTTGTGTGTTTGCCTTCATGTGATGTAAAACTTTTTATAAACATTTCAGTCGACTCTGACATTTACGAAAATGCCAAAATGTATTCAGGTAGCTTGACAGTTTGGTGGGGGAGGGAAACCAACTATCCATTTGCAAGTCCTTTTAGTAGATAACAGTAGCATTTTTTAAAATTAGTAATATGACGAGACAAACATCTTTCACACAAGCAATTCTTTTGTCAGATATGTCATTATACCTAATGCATATACTGTTTTAAAAGATACATGTGTACAAGTAGATATATTACAAAAGATACTTAGAATTATGTAGGTAGATTATGTAGGTAAATATAAGGTTATGCAGAACTATGTTAGAATCAGGTAGGTAAGTTATTTAACTTTCTTCTTACTATTATCTCAAAAAAGCTGGGACACTGATACAGAATAAAAGAGGTGACAGGGCATAAAGTGTAACAGACAGGTCTGATTTGGGTTCCCAAATACTCTTTCCATGTTGGGAATATGAGGATTAGACCCACAGAGAAGGATTTGTGATAATCATCATTTGTGGAGAGAATGGTTTCCCACCAAGAATATAAAGCATTTATTTTGAGCCCGAGGAAAGCAAAGAAAAAGGGCAGGTGATGAAAACAGAAAAGCCACTAGTAAATTTGCCAGCTGCTAGCTTCACCCAATCCAATTTTTCTTTCTTTCATTATAATATAATAGTAAGAAGAGCTAAAGAGACAAAGAACAAAATAATATTTCAAAAACATCATCCTGTTATTAAAGTCCATGCATCCTAGAGATTCAAGATGTTATCCAGTGAACAATTCTTTTAAGGAGTAGTATGAAAAGAGAAGAAAATGGCAGGAGAGGGGCTTCCACTTGTAATCTTCAAACTATTCCTTTGCAACCCAAGCACACTAAAGGTATCACACTATCAATCCTGTTTCTTGCCCTTTTAGATTCGTTTATCTTTGGCTTGATTTTTGCCAACATGATTGGAATCCTCTTTAATATAACATCAAATCCATAACTCATAAAAATAACTCACTTTGCATAGGTCTTTATTCCATAGCTAGACATACATTCATTGACACAATTGTCTCACTGTGTGCGAACTTATTCCAGTGACTTAAGGTGTTCAAGTTAGCTCATTAGTAGGAGACCTTGGAGATCTTTCAGCTAAGCTCCTTCATTTGAAACATTCAACCAATGTGTTAGAGTTTGCACAATATCATACAGCATATTTATTTCAGGTCGGGACTGGGATTTTGGTCTACTGACTCCTTGTAATATTCGTTCTAGTACACCTCACTGCTTTTCCTTTCTTTTTCTCTCTTGCTTTTCAACACAATTATCCTTGTCACCCTCTTTTCCACCATCTGACATTTTAATTAGCGTTTCTAACATCAGAATCTGGATGCTGATGAAGCATTCAAATTTTTTTTCTGCAATTCAGTTCCCTTTAGAGTGGCATTTCCCAAAGTATGTTCAGCTCAAATGAAGCCTCATAGAAATGTTCCACGTGAAGTAGATTCTTGGGAAATTAGTTTGAGAAATGATTTCTCGGAGATGTATTATATATAAAAGCATAATAAATACTCTATGAAATAAATTCTTCAGGATAGAAAATTGTTTAGCTTTGTTTAACTCACTATTTTCCAAATCGATATTTACAAGTTTTCCTCTTTTTGCCTACACCATTTAACTGCTAAGTGTAGTGTTTCGGAGAACTGCCTTGGAGTCTTATCCCGTTAACATTTAGGAAGTCTCTCAGATTGAAGGAAAGATCAATCTGAAAACAGCACTTCATATTTTGAAGCTTTCAGATAAAGTCTGCTGTCAGAATTTTGAAGTCTGTTCAAGGTACTGATTGTTAATTCAATTAGCATTTTTTAAAAGAACTCAGGATGATCTATATTATTAGAATTTCATATCACATATGGTCAGTGTGTTCACTGATTATTCTGGCATATTTTGCTATAAAGGGACACTTTGAAATATATATATGTGTGTGTGTTTTATATATATATATATATATATATATATATATATATATATATATATATATATATATATATATATATATATTTAGCCAAATTACAAGTTTTAGCAGGGCAGAGAGGAGGTGAAGATGTAATAAATTACATTTGGATCATGTTATCAGATGCCTAAATTTAAAGACCAAAACAAAAGCTTCAGAAAGAGGACACTGCACAGAAAGAAATGTGTATTTGAATTAGAGAAATACACACACACCCTGTGTGCACTACTGTATAATTACCTATTTTCCTCATAATGCACACATATATGTATATCTAGATAAATATTCAATTCAAGTATTTCAAGAATAAAATCAAATACATTTAACTAATAGCTAATAATAATTTTAACATGAAGAGCTTGGTTTTGGTTGAGAAAATCCAACAAACATTTTGATTTTGAAACATTGAGTTATTAAAATAAAGTTCTAATACAATTTTGTTTAGATTCTATTGATATTTGTTGAATATACTTTATTTACCCAGATTCTTAAAATACCTATGGATTAAAAAGTATGCTAAATATAAAATTCCTAGGCACTATGCCAAAAGAAATACTAAAAATCATTAAAATTATTAGTATTAAATATTTTAAAATCAATTTTAAATGACAGCTGGCATTTTCACATAAACTGTATTCTTATAACTTGGTTTGTGAACTCAGGTTAAATCCTAAGGTATCTTATTAATAATTCCAAAAAATTTAGAAAGAGTATCTGCTTTAAGTTCATTTTCTGCTTTATTTTAATGGTCTTTTTCGATTTATAAAATGTTTAATACATATAATCTGTTATACTTGAAAAACAATGTGTAAAAAGGGCAGACTGATTGAATTCATTGTAGGGAGTAGGAAAATGAGTAGCTGAAATTATGTGTGACTTCTCTGGGGTTATAGTATTATTAAAAGGGAAAGCAAATAGTTTAATATAATATCTTTTTTCCTAAACTTGATTCATTTCAATTCTACCTAGAGGATTCTTGTGTAAAGTGCTGTTGAATTTTGTTAATAAAATAAATTGCCTGATTAGAAGATAATAACAGATCTTCTTAGAGTTCTTTCCAAAATACTCTAAAACATATTTAGTTACACTATATCTTTAATAAATAGTTATATTCATCCAAAGAAAGTGAAGAAGTGTGGATGTGACGTCAGACATAGATTCTAATTCAATTCCAACAATGAAAATCCAAGCCTGAGCACTCTTGATGTAATTACTTTCATAGTGATGGGGGCCAAGTGAGTAGCACCCCCCTCCCACTGAAAAACTTGGATTTTAAGTTTCCTTCTCCTTCAAGTTTCCTTTTTCCCAGTTCTTTATCCCTTACCCCCTGCTTTAGATAATTATCCTGAAACTCATGATTCGTACTTGTTGATTGTAATCATTGAAGCCTGACGTCCTTTCCAGCCTGCTCTGGGCCCAGCTCCTGGACAATTAACATCACCTGAGTCACCCGTTAAGTGGCCACAGGCTCCATGGAGCAGACTGATTTTCATCAATAGTTTTGAGCTCTGCTCTTTAAGCCAGCACTTTTAAATTTACTAATTAAAATCTATTTTTCCTCATTCAGGGACCTTGGGGATACATAGGACACCGCTACAAGATTGCCAGTCACAACCAAAGAAGTCAACACGGTCTTCCAGGTAGAGCTCAAGACCCCTTCCTCTCATCTGAGATCAGCTAGGGTGAGAGTTCTGTGAATCCCCCAACAGGCAGAGACAGCTCTATGCCCCTGCCCAGCAGGAAGCAGATACAGAAGAAAAGACCTCCTGTCCCTCAGCTTCCCATAGAAATTTCGTGGGGATCACATCTCTCAAAGGGAAAACAAGGTAAGCAGTTAGAGGCAGGCATTGGGTCTCTGCATTCCTACATAAACCACCCAAAAGACCCAAAACTTCCCTCTCTGCCCCAAACTTCCCCTTTTCATTGCAATTATCTATCCCTATGAGGAAACAAATGGGTACAAAATACCCAACTAGATTACACCAGTCACTCAGCTGCGCAGTAAAAGCCACAACGACCTTCATTTCACCTGGGCCTCATTATACCATCATTATAATATCATACATATGCTCAGAAGTTCATTAATATCATTATAGCAGACTGAACTCTGGGAAGGAATACGCACATTCTAAAAAGATCAGGTAATAGCCTCTTTTCAATCACAGGTGTCAATCAAGTGGTCCCATGCCCAGAGAGGAACAGCCCATTCAAGAGAAAACGGGATAAAAACTCCGAGCCCTGGCCAGTCAGCACCTTTTGAGCTTCCTTTGCTCAGCCCGTTCCAAACTCTTTGGAGTGTACTTTCCCTTCTAATAATGGCCCGTGAGCCAGTCTCTACTGCTCAGGCTCACTTCTATGTCGTTGAAGTGTATGTACTATCTCTTCTAATAAACAGCTGTTTCACCACTTCACTTCTGTGTCTCGTTCAATTCTTTGCTCCAGATGCCAAGAACCTGGACACCGCGCCGAGTAGGGCCTGCTCTCCAGTAACAATAGCATGTGATAGGTTGTCCTTGGCAATTTTCATAATACCTGCAAAAAACAGAAAAGTGACTGTTCAAAGGAAATTAATATATAATTAATTTATGTAATTAAGTATTGATCAGTCATTTGTATATGAAGTTGGCAAATTGTTCTTTCCCTTATTTCCTCAAATCTTAATCTTGAGAACATTGGACATAGAAAGAAATATGTAAAGTTCCCATTCAGCTTTCATTTATAGAAAGAAATCATCCTGATACTCCATTTGAAATCCTTTGAAAATACCAGCCATTTTTAGATCCAAAGCTATATTGTCATGGTTGACTACCCAAATGGATAGGAGCCTTTCTTGTTAGCTCTCAAATGCATGTCTCATTCTACCATGTCCAGTAATATTTTTTAAAGCTCCACAGATGATAGTGATTGAGATGTCCAGAAGAATGATACTTGGAGATAAGAAATTTTCTCCATTTTAATTAAAACTATCTTAACCAATAGCTCATGGGACTATATAAGTCATTCACAATAATTTTAATAAGGATTTTAACAAGCATTTTTTATGTAAAATTCTAATCATCACATATTAGTAAATCAGACACCCTTATGTATAATAAACAGAAAAGAGATTTTTATCAATGTGTTCCTTACATAGGTAAAAATAGTGTTTTATTATTATTATTATTATTATTTTTAATAAGGCTCTTTTTTTTTTTAATTGGAGAACAGTGTGTTTTTCCAGGACCCATCAGCTCTAAGTCAAATAGTTTCAATCTACTCGTGGAAGGTGCATCTCAGTGGCCCATGTGTATGAGCAAATCAGTGGCAACCTTGGTGTATGAGCACTGTGCTCTAACCAACTGAGCTAATCGGCCGCCCCTATTTCTATTATTGATCATTGAACTTTTCCATTTCATTTTAGCATATTATTTCTAAATTGCAAACATGATTTCCCTTTTCATGCTCCCTGTTTGACGACTGAGCTGTCCAGCTTGGCCATCCACAATCGGTTGAGTATCTCCCTTCCTAACTTCCCCTTTTGTCCTGCCCTTCATCAAGTACAGCACTTCTATAACAAGTGGCTTTTTTCAGTTTACTGATTGAAATGTTCTCTTTCTCTTTTACCCTAATAGATTATAGTTTTCACTCCTACTTTGGTAAATAGCGACAATGAATTAAATCTACATATTTTTACATACTATACTAAAAATCTATATCAACATATACACTTTAGAGATAAGCAAACGAAGCCAAAAAATAAAATGGCTCGTATGTAAATATAATTTCTTCAACTTTAACATATTTAAATATGCTATTTTGATTGATAACATATTGATTGATAACATGTTGACTGATGTTGAAAAGTTTATGGTGATATTTGAATAAGGAAATCAGGCTTCGGTGATCAGTTTTTTATGTCTTAAAACTGGGAATATTTCAATGTGATTTTATATGTTGCTTCAGGCATATTCTGTTGGTTTATCTGCTCATGCTGAAAAGTGCATTTGAAATAAGAAATGTTGCCACAGAATATGCTTAAGATTTCAACCACATATATCTCTATTTTTCCCTAGAGCATCCATCATATAAATAATATCTGAGATAAAGTCACAAGGAAGATTAAATCAAACAATAAACATTGAGATTTTGCTGTTTGTATTTTGAAATTTTATTTATATATAGATCAAATAGAATTAATATTTTTCAACTTTCAAATCCAATTAAGGCTGAGAAGCTGTGAAGCTAGTGATTGCTTTTGTGTATGTGTTTCTAGATAAAATTGTTTTATGGAGCATATTTGCATATTTACTAAATCTTTTAAGGAATATGTTAAGATTAACTTATTCTAAAGCATGTTCAATGTCTGGTATCTTAGATATTTTTTTTTAAAGACCAACAAGGGTAATGAAAAACATTTCATTTATTCAAATGTCACTTCAGAGTGCATACAAGATCTAAAATTATGAAATGGTTTGCTAAGAGTCCGTAGCAGAGATGCTTTAAAATTAAAGGCTGATCAGAGTAAAGCTTCAGGCACAAACATTAAATTACCTGAGTAGCTTTTGTCCAACATTATTTTCAATTCAAGGAAAAAAACTGTCATTGCTGACTCATAACCCTATCATCCAATCTTCTCTTCATTTCTAACAACCTCAGGAGTGAAATCAAATATCAGCGACAAAGTTAGGGAAGATTCATAAACTATTTCTCATGCAAATAGCATAGAAATTCTGAAGACCATTTTTGACAGAGGCTTAATTAGGATCTAAATTTTGCTATTACATTTCAAATTAAAAGTGGTCCTTAACGTAATTTCACTCTCCTGATAAAAATAATGTCTTCTCAACATTTCAACTAAACACTACAACCTATGTGATATAGCTCAGTTTTATCTCCCCAATGTCCTTGTCTGCTTCAGCCCTTACTCTACTCTCAGTACTCTTAATTCTTACATTTGTTCTTATTGCATGCTAATTACATTCAGCTTTTAAAACTTTCCTATTGTTTCATGTTCCTAGTCTTCAATCTTTAACAGGTAAGGAGGAATTTTAATGACAGGGATTGTGTCTCTGACTCCTTCTTCAGTCCTAAGACTACTTAATAGAGCTAAATAAGTAGGAGATAACCTAGCATGATGATTGGGAGAGTAACTGGAAAAATGCTTTTATGGAGACCATTTGAAAAAACAACTATTGGTTGCAATAAATTTGCCCTTCATTGTGTTGGGTGTCGGAAAAGTCATGACATATTTTTTCTATGTTTTTCATTGCAAAAAAGCATCATGACTTTTCTGACAACCCAATAAATTAACATTCTAAGTGATTTTTTTCATTCTCTTTTATGACTGTCACTTTTTCTATTTACCATTACCTTGCCTCTGACATTCATACACACACACACACACACACACACACACACACACA
>NW_017731915.1:899487-915542 GCF_001890085.2 Hipposideros armiger | reverse complement strand
GAAATAATTTCCTGGGCTCACTATTTATTGCACTATAATAATAATAACGCTAAATGACTGCGGTCTCCTAAAGGGTGGCTGTGCTTTCTTACACATTTAACTCTCTGTGGTATCAGTGATATATATGTAGGCAGAGTAGTTGTTTCCAGCTGGGATTTGAAGCTTTCGCCTAACGTATGTTTTGTATAGGTCACAGCCTCCTGATGGTAATGCTGTTGGCTAGGGGAGCCTGGGGCACTCACGGGGCAGGTCACTACTTGTGGCGAGCCCCCATGTTTCCCACTGGAGCCAGTGTTGTGGCTGGACCAACCCTTGTGGTTCTTATTATGATTGCAAGATGCACCTGGGTAATAACCCTCAGGGTACTTTGAAAAGATAAGGTTTGTTACTTACAAGTCCTGGAGTGTACAAAGCTCACTGGGGACCACACAGAGAGGTCTTGGGGAGTGAGAGACCGAGAGAAAGAGAGACAGCCGACCTGGGGTTCTGCCTCTACTGGGGTTGGGGGTAGGGTGCCTCGGGTTTCCCGGGTTCGCTCTGTATTGGTGAATTTAAAACATCAGAGCCACGGGAATGGAAATGCAGGGTCACTCAAGAGGCCAGTGATAGGTCGCCCAAGGCTTTCTATGAAGGGGAACTTCATGGGGGGGGGTAGCCCGGCTCTTTATCTAGTTGTGTAGCTGGCATCGCATTTATTCAAGATGGATGGCTTTGAAATGATGCCTCAGCGATCAAAAGATTAATGTCAGGCACTCACATTATAATAAAAAATGCTAATTGTCAGGCACTTACACTACCTTATCTGATTTTTGGTGATTTTTTTTTTTTTAGCAAAGTAAAACTGCCTTCATTCTCTGTAAAGATATGTTTCCTAATCTAAATATCTTCGTAACAGATAGTCCATTGAAAATGCATGACTAAGGGTAAATGGTATATTAAATAGGCTTAAAAGCACATTTTCATAGTAGAAGGAATAGAGAAGGGGAGAATGAGAAAGAACACGAGAGGCCTGGGTGCCTGAAGGACAGAATAAAGGAGACCCATGAAAATAAGAACATAATTTTAAAGGAGTTGAATTCATTAAAGATGTATTATGCCAGCTTCAAATGTTACCTTTGGTAGAGGAAATAATGTAATTGAAGTTTAGAGAAATAATAAAAATGATTTAAAATCTTTTAGTGTACTGATAAAGTTAATAATCATTTTATTATCACTGTGGTTGTCTTTTTTAATGCAGGCTGACTGCATACATGCCAAACACTATGCTTTGTGTTTTGAATAAATTTTGTAATTAAATCCTTATGTCATTCCTGGCTATAGGTCACATTGCATTTCTTTTTTTTTCTTTTTTTTTTTTTACTCTATAGATACATGTATTGGCCTTTAAAATTCTCAGAAAATTTGTGTTACATTATTATTTGGTAAATGGCATAGTGCCAATGCAAAGTAGATATGACTGATTTCAAAGTTCATACTCCCAACTGCTGTACAAATATGCAGTTTTTAAGAGTAGTTGTTATAGAAAATATAGAGAGAAAATTTGGAAAACAATATAAAAAGTATAAACCAAGAAAGGGGCTTAAGCTAAAAGAGAAACAAAAGGCATCTATTTGAGCATCAGAGGTTGCAACTGGGAAACACAGATTCAGGTAGCAGTTTGAGGCGTGCTCTGAAGAAAACAGAGAAAGGCAGAGTTTATAAAGACACAGGTTACATATGCCATCCTCAATCTAACCCTCTTTATGTAAATGAAGGATTCTAGTTAGTTTAATTGGGATTGGTTGAGATTAACGTGCAAATGAAGGATGCTCATAGGCAAAATGGTTGGCTCCTTTTAAAGTTAAAAGTGTAAATGATCTGGTTGTCATGGTGAGGAAGAGATGAAGGTCCAGACATGGCTGAGAAGTTCAAAAGTTCATTGAGAAACATGCTGGGTAAGACATGTGAAGACTTGCTTCTTCAGGACCTCCTGGCTCCATTTTGGTTACCCTGACATAAATGACTGTTCTTTGGCAACCTCCCTTCACAAGAGACACGATGTGAATAAAACCACTATATAACTTTCACAGAGTAACAAAATAAAGAGAAGACGGTGACTAAATATTCTGAGGAACATGAAATATCATCAGCATATTGGTCCTTTAGTAGTCCCAAAGGACGTATTGGCTGTTAGAGTTTTGGAAGCTAAATATTCACAGCCCTGCATTGGGAAGTTCTTCTTAGATGCTGGTGTTCTACATATTTGAAGAGACAGGGAATGATTTCTAGGAAGAAAATCCAAGTCTTGTTACCAGAGGTCAAGCTTTTCTGTAAAACATCTCAAAAAGTGTAAATTTCTTGACTGGAAAAAAATGCAACTAGAAATGTTCTGAAGAAAACAAAACTAACCATGTCATTTATCACCAGGTTATTGTCAAGTAAAGGGTGGAATCCTGAAATCCTTTCCTAACTAAGATAAAATGGCAACTAGAAAGCTGTAATCCATCCTAAACTTGCTTAAATACAGTCCTGAAGAAATTCTTTAACCTCACATTCCAGATTTTAGCTCTCTCCCTGAAAAGGGAGAGTTATGATTGTATTGAAATGACTCAGTATCAAACAAACAAACAAACACAACAAAAACAAGATGAGTAGAGTAGAACTTGGATTTCCCTTTTGTTCCTTCTCTGTTGAAAAGTAGTCTTATGTGTTTGATCACCATATATAGGTTGATTTCCCTTGGAAATAGACTTCAAAAGTAATGTTCGCATTAGGGATGTTTCTTGGAAAGGGATTTTGGAAAAAAACTGTTGTGAAAGAGCAAGAAAGGAGGGCTGTATGGATGGGGAAGTTGAATGTGAGCGAGGATGCCCCTTCAGAGATGTCTAAAAGGGAGACATGGATGATGGGCCTTTGAACTCCCGATGGACCAATCATTAGTTGAAGCCACGTGGGAGAGGAGGATGGGAGGTAATCATGAACAGAGGGGCTTCCTCCCGCAAAGGAGTCTGAGGGAGAGTCTCATCTGTGAGCTATCAACAGGCCACATTCCTGCAGCTGGGGAAGTGGGTTCAGGAGGGGGCTCCGCATGATCCCCCTAAGTATCCACGACAGTGAAGACCTAGCAGGTGTGTGTAGGGGGAGGGGGTTATACAAACATCTAATGGTATCTATTAGAGTAAAAACAAAACAAAACTGCTTTTGTTTTCATATTCAAGTTGATGTAGGCTGAAATGACGACACTTAAAAGTTGCTTAAACTGCCATGTGGCTACCCAAGAAACAGTGAAAAAAATCAAACATCTGAATTTGCACCAATATAGCTCGGTAATGCCAAATAATGTGACGTTGCGAATTATTTGTAATCATAGGTCCCTTGACTGTATCTGCAGTTTTGATTTCCCTAAGGTGAATTCCTCCAAATCCTGCTAAAGTTCAGGTTGTGCAAAGTGTGATAGCTGCCTGAGGCAAAGGGTGAAAGAGGTGAACTGAATATTAACATGTCCACAGTAGTCAGTTTCACTGCTTATCAGTCCTCCTAGAAGAAAGGTAGAAAACAACACTTGCTGAGGCTCAGCAGTTAAATTGAGGAATCAGCCATATTCTGATGGAGAGTAAATTACGTTCTGGGATGTGGGTAGATAAGCTAATTAATGAATGTCTTAAAGCACCTACATTGCTTTCCTGCCCCAAGGCTTTTCACATCTTCGATTTACCTTCTCAGTCAATGGCTCTGAAACCGTTTTTATTCCAAACGCAAAACATTGTATCTATCATTGGTTCCAGACCAAAGGGAATTTTTTAAATGCATTATCCATCTCGTACACATCTGTTCATGGAAGACAGACAAACATATACTCATGATTTTTTTTTCAGGGATGACCAGTTTTACCCTCTCATATTACAATTACACAAATCCTCCAGTCTTTAAGTTTACAACATTTTTAAAACTCCAAGTAATAGGGTTTATATTTATTTTCCTCACCAGGGTCTTAGCAGTCTCCCTGTGGGAACCTGGTATCAATGAAGTCACCATGCTCAATGTCATTAATTTACATTCCCATTTATGTATGTTGGGGTATTCCATCCATGGATATATAGAAAGGGTATAAACCATACTTCTTTAGAGTCGCATACATTGTTCTGTACTATGCATCTGTAATAACCATGTCAGCAATGATAAGCAGAATATCTTTTTTTTTTTTAAGATTTTATTGGGGAATTGGGGGAGGGGAACAGCATTGGGGATAGGGGAATGGAGAACAGAGAAGTTGCTGTCCTTTTGTTCTTCAGTCTAGCTGTGCAGGACATTGCTTCACTGGCCCATGTTGGTATTATCATCGCACTCTTCCCAGGTGAAGCAGTTGCTCGCTGGCTATTGGACAGCTGCACACAGTGGTTCACGGCAGGTCACAAAAGCTCACACCAGCTGCCAGTCAGCACCACTGCGGCCTACGCCTCCGTTGCCAGAGACTCATGGCAGCCCAGCTCCAGGCCGAGCTGTTGTTCACCATCTTAGCTGTAGAGGGCGCAGCATCACTGGCCCTAATGTGGGATCTGAACCAGGGCCTTGCTGCTCAGAGCTGGCGTCCCAAGCCAACTCCTAACCAATGCACCACTAGGATGGCCTGATAAGCAGAATATCTTGAACAGAAGAGACATGTCATATTTAATAGAGAAATGACATTGGATTAAAAATTTCAAGAGAAAATAGGATGAATCATACAGTAATTCTGTTGTACAAAACATAGACTTTTCTCATCCAGGAAATTAAGGAAGATACTTGGCTCCCCTATCTGTTCATGAGGAATAACTAAGCATTTCATAATTATTAAATGCTTTACATGTTTGGATGGACACATAACAAAAAGCGATTTGCCCTTTGTGTGTATTTCTGTCACTTTCAAAAGGTCTCACGGAATATTGCAACTAGGAATTTGTTCTGTCCCACAAGAGTCCTCGTGACTACACTTCTGGGCTGAATTCTCTTGAAGGAAGTATGCCTGAAAGTTTAGAGGCCTCCTAGCCCCTAAATCAATTCCAAAAGTCTGGCCTGGCAGTGACATGGAATCAACAATAACTTCAAAGAAACACAGTCATAGACAACTTCATCCTGAAATTGTATTCTTTTTTTTTCTTTAATTTTATGCTTTGAAATTGTAAACCATGCAAATGGATTAGCAGGAACACACACACACACACACACACACACACACACACACACACACACACACAGAGGACCCAAAGAAAGAGACACAGAAAGGGAAGACTACTGAGGCAACTGTGATGGGCAAAGAGAAGCATAACGTACTGGGCACAAAATCAGATGATTATACACACATATATATATATATATATATATATATATATAAAACTATTTTCAGAATTTGTTAGTTGAAATGATATTTTAGTACTCCTTTATAACTATTTAAGAAGTATCTTAGAATTGAAAGCATAAACATGTTAAAATGAGAAATAAAGGGTATAAAATAGGTCCCATGTTTAGGTCAGCTAAAATGGAGAACTCAAATAATTTGACAACAGATAAAATTAAGTAAAATATAAAGCATTCCTCAAAATTATAACTTCACAGTATAATTTTTGACATGGTCAATTAGATATAGTAGTTTATAAATCAAAATTAATTTTAGACTATAATAAAAAACAAAAAATGCATTTATTTGATACAGACTCAGGTAGCAACTTAAATGGTGTTCCGGAGAGACAAAGGTGATGCCACCCTTTATAGAGAAAGTTCCCACCCAGGTTCCCAATTAGGTTTGTTTTATGTAAATGAAGTATCCAATTGTGCAGTTTTGATTGGACAGGGCAGGTCTCAGTTCATAAGCAGAAAGACAAAACCAGGATTTCCTTGCATTGGTTGACTCAGAGAGTGTAAACAAGTGCAGTTCATAATGTGGGAAGCCAAGAATTCAGTCTGAGGCTCTTCCTGGTATACATAGGACGTGAGAGGCCCCTGTCAGCAAATGGCCGCTAGGATCTTATTATTTGTAAAAACTGAGTCTTTGGTTGACCATGGTAAGTCCATTTTAGCAGATGGTTTCCTTCTCAGGGTTCACATGACATTAATCTTTCTACTCAAGGTCCACAAGTTCAATGACTTTAATAATAAAAAACAAATTTTCCTCCAAGATGGGTTAAAAATTATTGTAAAAATTACCATTTTCTTTAGACAAACATGCATTCTTTGGCATATTTTCCCTTAGGGATAAAAAGTAAATATATGAGCATATTCATATTTTTAGATATTGGATATAACATCAATATTCATGTATTATATACTTAGAGGAAAAGCACTTTAGGTTCTCATATTGTGTCAAATACCCTAAGAAAAATAAGGAGAACTGTGTGCTCTACATTTTAAAATATTTAGTTATCAAGTATCACACAATTTAATCACTTAGACATTTTCTGACACTTTCAAAAAGCAAATTTTAATGCAGATACTGTCTTAATATGTTAATATTATTTTAATACTTTGGAGAAGCCATAGGTTGAAAGGAAAGAAAAAATATATACATATATATGTTATATATTTGTCTTCCGTATTATTTTTTCACAGAAAAACAATACATTTTACAATCTTTTAAGCTTCATTTAGAGTGCAAATGTAACACATATAAAATTCTGAAAGAGCAAGAAAGGACTTGGAAAAATATACATATATTCAACTAATTATGCCATTTCAAAAGTTTATCACTCTGATCTTCCTACTATCTTGTAGAAAAAAGTAACATTTGTCATCTGTTGGGGTGGGCTACTGACAAAAGCTTCAATCATGCAGAAAGCTATTTCCAAATTTCCATTAAAAAAAAAGCAGGCACAATTTACATGATAAATTACTCTTAGACAAGAATCTTAGCTGACTACCCAAGTGCTTGATTCTCTTATCACTGATTTGTCCTTTAGTCTTCAACAGAATGAAAATGAAGGACTTAAAACTAATTGTGCCAGGAAACAGCTAATTTCCTTATACTGCCAAAAAAAAAAAAAAGCTTTGAAAGCCATTAAACGAGAGTGAATAATATCATGTGCAATAACAAACTATTATTAATGTCTTTATTGTCCTACATAGTGTCTTGATCGTTATTGTTGAGTAAATTTGCTTCTGAAAAGCTCTACAGATTTTCATAAAGAACAATGAAAAACATAGATATCAGTTAATAAAGAAGTTTAAAATTTCTAAAGGAACTTGTTTTTTTTCATTTTAATTTGGAATTCAGAAACCCCTCTGTGTAGGAGAAATATACTTTATTAGCATAAATTTTAACAGTTCATTTGAAGATATGTATTTAAACTTTTAACTAAGAATCACCTTCTCTCCACTTGTTTAATCTGATTAGCCATCAGTGAAATGAAAATTGAAACCACCATGTGAATCCATTTTATATGCACCAGATTGGAAAAGATTAAAATTTAAATAAAAGCAATACAGGGCCGGCCGAATGGCTCAGTTGGTTAAGAGCTCATTCAAGAGTGCGAGCTCTGAGCAACAGGGCTGCCGGTTTGATTCCCGGCCCAAGCTGAGCTTCCACTGAGCTGCCAACAGGTGGCAGGATGGATTAGCTAAAACAAAAGCAATGCATTGGGAGCAATGTGGTTTCTCATCCAATGATAGTAGCAGCAACCATTTTGGAAAATATTTTGGCATTGTAGAACCAAACTAAAATGGAGTCACATATGTCAGGGACAAAATGGAGTGAGTCAATGCAGGTGAATATAGGAAACTTAGCCTAACCTGAAAGGGATTTATAACTCTTCTCAGATATCAGCCAGGGACACCAGACAATCCCTAAACTCCAAATCTGTTCATGCCATCTCTGGAATTCCTTGTTCTGCTGACACAGTTATCCTGATCCAAATAAGTGAGGAGACCACTAGACAAGCAACCAACCAGCAGAAAAAGCCAAATAACGTACCCATTTACCTCATAAAAATCCCTTAGCCTGTGAACAAAGGTGAAACTCATTGCTTCTATAGCCTTCAGTTTCCTGGCTGCCGATGGAAACCCTTGCAATAAATTCCTCTTTCTGCTTTGTTTTATCCATTGTGCAGAGTGTAGTTTTTTGACAGCATTATCAGTGATGTGAGTATGACCTAAAAATAATTATCCCATGATGAAGAGAACCTAAAGAATCTCTGGAGCATATGAAGAGAGTGACTTGGAGAGATAAAGGTTTGTTGTTGTTGTTGTTTTGCTTTTTTTAAAATTTATTATTTTTTAATTGGGCTGTGGCTGCAGTATTTTTTTCAGTTGATTTTTCAGATAATTCTCATATATATTTGTGCATGTATATTACATTTAACAACAACAAGCATTTAATTTTTCTTTCTTTTCCTCTTATGTTAAACTAGAAAGCCGGTTTACTAAAATTCCTCCAGTAAGAACAAATGTAATTGCCCATCTGGAATTCTCTCAGCGGTTGCGACATCCTTGATTAGGAGGAGAGGAAGGCAAGACCATGTGCACTTATATTTTAAACTTGTGAAGGTTAATCATTTTTATTTATAAAATACTATGTGCTTTAGAGGTTGAGTACATTTGAGCTATTTGTTCCTTATGCAAGAGTATGTATTTACAGTAGGTTATAGTGCAACTTCAGTGTTATTTGAAATTTTATTAACTCATTAGAACAGGAGTTTGAATAAAGAAGTTTGCCTATTGGCCATTCCTATATTTTAATTTTATCTCTATATGTCCACCACAACGTTCCTACATGATTGTTTCTTTTGGAGGTTAAAGTGAAGTGGCACAGTCCCTGACAACTAAACTGGTGAAACCGTTTTGTTTTCCCCTAGAACCTTTTCAGCTAGGTTAGTGTCCAAACGGGATCTCCTTGTCTATGAGAAAACAGACGCAAAGATTTCTCTTTATTTGTGGCCCTCTCTTCAGATTAATCTATTGCAAATTATACACACATAAGAGCTACTCAGTAATGTCTACCTCAATGGCAAAAATAATTGAAAGTGACCACCTACCTCTATGTAGGTAAGTAACTCCAGCTTACTTTATATCATCTCCTCTTGTCATCCGTGCAGGCTGTCCTCTATCACACATACGCACACTGTGGTGACAGCCCATGTTCCTAAGGAGTTTGGACATGACCGTATCTCCTGATCTCTGATGACCTTCAGTTGGAGGGAGGGAGAAATCCCCGGAATGCTGCTCCCCAGTATCTAAGACACCTGTCATGCATGAGCGAGAACTAACTTCCTCTGATCTTCACTAGGTGTTACATAGCTCATAAGGAACAATAAATGTCTCGGTATTTATGTTTGGATCATTATTTTTTTTTCAGTATTTATTGGCTTTGTGGGTGTGTGATTGCCTGTGTGTACTTCTCTCTGTCTCTCTCTCTCTGTCTCTCTCTCTCTCTCTCTCTGTCTCTCTCTCTCTCTCTCTCTCTCTCTCTCTCTATTTTTCTATTGGATTAGACTTTTTTTTTTTTTTAATACTTCTGTGCCGTGTCCAGGACGGCTAGTCGAACGGGCCGGAGTGGCGGCAACGGAGGATTAAGAAAGAGAAAGAAAAACTTGAAAGCTGGAGCTAAGTGAACAGCTGCCTCCTGACGGGAGAACAGTGACCCAGTCTAGCAGCTGTGCTTTACCTATATAGTCTTGCTTATGCAGGGACAGGAAAGGGGAGGAGATAGCCTTGGGCAGGGAACTTCCCGGGCGTCAGCTGCAGGTTGTTAGCAACCAATGCATCGGACTCCGATGTTTAGTACCCAATCAATGTATTGAAACCACCCGCGGGTGCCGGAAACCTCCTCCGTATGCTGAGGTGCTGCGCCAGCCTTGTTAAGGATGCAGCCAGAGAGGGTGCCTTGCACCAGCCTCTCCTTTACAGCACCAGACGGGTCTCTCGGTCCCCGGCACTTCTGGGCGGCCAGTTCTTTGTCTAATTACTGTGTTATTTGGGTTCTCCAGAGAAACAGAACCAAGAGGAAATATAAATACATACATACCTAGATAGCTAGCTAGCTAGAAGATAGATAGATGATAGATAGATAGATAGATAGATAGATAGATAGATAGATAGATAGATAGATGATAGATAGATAGACATGATTACTATATTCTATAAGGGATTGACTCATGGGATTATGGAGGCGCTACAGTTAGAAAGCTGGAGACTCAGGAGAGCCAATGGTGTCCGTTTCAGCCTGAGTCTGAGTCTGAGGCAGAAGACAGGTCTGTTTCAGCCAGAAAACAGGCAGAAAGAGAGAAAGAATTCTTTCTTACTCAGACTTTTATTCATGTTTTCAACAGATTGGATGAGGCCCACCCATGATGGGGAGAATTCTCTGCTTTACATATTTATATAAATTATTCAGATGGTAATTCATTATTCAAATGGTAATTATTAAAATGTTAATCCAAATTACTTATTCAAGTGTTAATTTCATCAAGAAATACCTTCACAGATACACCCAGAAATAATGTTTAACCAAATATCTGAGCACCCAGTCACCCAGTCAAGTTGACACATAAAATTATCACAACTATATTAACATTTGACTCATATAAACTGAAATTCTTGCTGTTTTTTTAGCTTTCACCTTTATTTATGTTGCCTTTTGCCCAAAGGTAATTTAATTTCTTTAATAAAATATGTATTACTTTATGACTTTTTTAATTGCTTCACTTGCTTAAGAATATCATAAATCTAACCTCGATTTTGGATGAGGTCTGCATATTTTATAAGTCCAGTTACATATTGATAAACTACAGAGTTAGGCTTTAGAATCCATCCAACTTCACGCAGATTTTCTGTTCATTCCTCAATCCCTTTAGAAAACAAGAATTTTTCTTTCTATTGACCTGTTAAAGTGAACCTGGATTGTTCGATTCTTTTAGCAATACTTAAAGCTAACCTGGGATTTAGGTAAATAAATGGTTATTCAAAAAATTGGAGAACTTTACTCTTATCAGCAAAATTAAAATATACGCTTTTATCATATTTGCTACTAAACAATAGTGTTGAGTAAGTGCTTTCTAACTTGTGATTTATGAAGACTCGGGGGCTTGTAACGATTTGAAAACTTGCCACAGGCCAATTACTGTACATACTCTGATGGTACTCATGGAGCTATTGTACGTCGTTTCCAGTAAGTGAAGTCTGGATAAATTCTAGTAACATTCTCATCTCCAAAAAGCTTCCATTATTATCATATGCATAAAGTATGAACAATTGGCAAAAGATTGATTTTGCAGTCTGACATTTTGATAAATCCACAATAACTCTACAGCCAATCTGGATACATAAACATTTCAGTTTTTTAATATATATTTGGGGTCTGCAAAATAGAGGTTTTGTTATAAAAATATGTGTGTGGCCAAAGTCCTAGCACCCTGTTCACTGACATCACAGCGAAGCACAACTGGTACCTTTCCCTTCACCGTTGTTTTCCAAAGATACCACTCATTGCGTAAAGAATTGAGACAATTCAGCTCTAGAACTTCATACTAAGGGACCACCATGTCCTTCTCATTTTATTTCTCACTAAATAACTTTACAAAATGTATGATTACTCTCAGCAAAAATATCCAAATACAGGATTTTACACATTGCTTTTTTTGTCTTTGATCTTGGGGCTATTACAAATAATGCAGCAATGAACATTCACATACAAGTCTTCATTTATTTTGAATATATACCCCTAGAAGTAGAATTGCTTGTTGACATGGTAAATCTATGTTTAATAATTTAAGAAACTGTCAAACTGTTTTCCAAAGATACAAAGCCATTTTACATACTTATCAACAATGTATAAGTATTCTAGCTTCTCCACATACTTTCCTACATTTGTTATGCTTTATTTTTTTAAAATAGATTTTATTTTTTAGATCAGCTTTAAGTGCACAGCAAAATTGAGAGGGTACAGAGATTTCCCATATAACCATATACTTACACAGGCATAGCCTCCCCAATTATCAACATCCCACAGCAGAAAGGTCCATTTGGTACAATTGGTGAAGTTAAATTGACACATCACTATCACCCAAAGTTTGCTGTTCAGTTTTGGTTCACTGTTGATGTTGTACATCCTGTGGGTTTGGAAAAATGTATAACTACACGTGTCCATCATTGATAGTATCATACAGAGTATTTTCATTGACCTAAATACACTCTGTGCTCTGACTATTCATCCGTTCTCACTCCCCTAACCCCAACTCCTGGCAACCACTGATTGATTTTTTTTTTTTACTGTCTCCATGGTTTTGTCTATTCCAGAATGTTGGAATCCTATAGCATGTAGCCTTTTTAGATTGGCTTCTTTCACTTACTAATATGTGTTTAACGTTCCTCTACATCTTTTCATGGCTTGGTAGGTGATTTCATTTTATCACTGAAATAAATTATTTTATGTATGATCAATTGATTTTCAACAAAGATGCCAAAAATACTCAATTGGGAAAGGATAGTCTTTTAAAGATAGTCTTTTAAAGTCTGGATGCACCACAGGTTATTTACCTCCTGAAGGATGTCTTGGCTGCTTTCAAGTCTTGGCAATTATGAATAAAGCTGTTATAAATATGCATATGCAGGTTTTTATGTGGACATAAGTTTTCAGTGCCTTTGGGTAAACACAGTGGAGAGGGATTGCTGATTTTATAGTAAGAAGATCTTTTGTTTTGTAAGGACTCTCCAAACTGTCTCTGAAAGGCGCTGTACAATTTTGCATTCCCACCAGCAATGAATGAGAGTTTCTCTGTTGTTCCACAGCCTCATCAGCATTTGGTTTTGCCAGTGTTCTGGATTTTGGCCTTTCTAATAGGTGTGTAGTGGCATGTCCTGGTGTTTAAATTTGCATTTCCCTAGTGACTTGTTGATTTCTAAACTATAAACATTTTAATAAGTATGATGTGTTATCTCATTAGGTTTGAATTTACAGTTTCCTAAAGATTACTATTTATGAACATCTTTTCAAGTGTCTTTTGGCCATTTGCATGTCAACTTCAATGAAATAATTATCTGTATTTTTGTGCCAATATTTAGTTGGGCTATTTCCATTTTTGAGTTGCAAAATTCCTTTATGTACAGTACTCTGGTTATAAGCCCTTTATAGGATATATGATTGCAGATATTTTCTGCCAGTCTATATAGCCTGCCCTTTCACTTTCTTCAGGGTGTTTTTTGAAAAACAAAACCTTTAAATTTGATAAAGTCCAATTTATCAATTTTTATTTTATTTCTTTCCATGTTTAAGTAATACCTAATAAATATTTGCCTAAACCAAATTCAAGAAAGATTTAATCCTTACATGGGAAACACAGAATTTCCTAGAATTTCATACTTTTAGCTCTTAGACGTAGATATATGGTTTATTCTGGGATAGACTTTTTGTACAGTGTGAGGTAAGGCTCCAAATCCATCCTTTTGCATTGGATATCCAATTGTCATAAGATAATATGTTTAAAAGAGTATCCTTTCCCCATTGAGTGCTTTTGGCATTTTTGTTGAAAAATCAATTGATCATATATGAAATAAATTATATTGAAATTTTCAGTTCTGTTTTACATGTTAATATGTCTTTCCTTATGTCATAACTACACTGTCTTGATTACAGTTGATTCTTACTGTTTTGAAACCAGAAAGTGCATTTGTTCTTTTGTTTTAAGATTGTTTGGTTATTGGATCCTTTGAATTTCCATATCATTTTATAATAAACTTCCCAATTTCTGCAAAATATTTCAGCAACAATTTGGATAAGGATCACATTGTACAGATTAATTTGAGAATCATTGCCATCTTAAAAACATCATGTCTTCCCAACCTTGTTCATAGAGGTCTCCCAGTTTATTTATATTAGTTCTTGCTCTATTTTCTTTAAATATTGTAGTTTTCAGTGTAGAATAATTGCTCAACTTTAACATTTTTTTCTTAAATATTTTATTTTTAATGCTATTGTAAATGGAATTTGCTTGGTCCCATTACAAATTGATATTTGATCTTTTAACTTGAAACTGGTGGAACTTGTAGCTTATGCTTGTGTGTGTGTGTGTGTCTATGTGTGGTGTATGCAAGTTTACTATTTTATTATTTTCTACACATAAGATCATGTTGTCTATGAGTAAAGGCAATTTACTTTTTCATTATCAGTCTATCAGATTGTTCTTTTTTTTCTTCTCCTTGCTTAATTGCATTGGTTAAAACCTTCAATAGGATGTTAATTAGAAGTATTGAGTAGGATACGATTTTTTTTTTAAATGGGCATTATCAAGTTGAGGTATTTACCTTCTGTTTCTGGTGTGTCATAAATGAATTTTGTCAGTTAATTTTTCTGTATCTATTGTGATGATAATTTGTTTTTTGTCTTTCATTCTACTGCATGGTATATTACATAATTGATGTTTTGGATGTTCAACAAACTTTCCTTTCCTGTGATAAATCCCACTTGTCACGGTGTCTAATTCTTTCTTATATATTCCTGCATTTGGTTTGCATGTATTTGGTTCAGGATTATTTTGTTGTAATCGTCAGGGATTTTGGTCTATAGGCTTCTTGTTTTGTGTTATCTTGGTCTAGCTTTGGAATTGGTGTAACACTGGCTTGTAGAATGAGTTAAGAATTACTTCCTCTTGCTATATTTTCTAGCATATTTTGGGGACTATTGGTATTATTATAACCTACATGGGAGACTTCAGTAATCAATTTGGAGATATGTAGTAGGCAAAAAAAAAAAAACCCAAAAAGTGCCTAGTGGATGATTTTGTAATAATTTCTCTACCAAAGAAAAAATGTCTTAAGGTTTTCTATTTTATTCTCAGCTTGCTAAACCAATGTAAGCCTTAATAAAACATAAAGTATAATCAAATACCTGGGCTGAGAATATGCACAAATACACACATTTTAGTCATTTTATTTTGTCTGTTCATTGTAGACTTGGGATTTACAAAGAGATATATAAATTACACTTTTATGAAATTGTGAAATGCATTGATTTTTATGTTCTTAATTTCAGGATTTTTAAATTTATTTTTCTTTTAATCTATGCCATACAGCAAAAGTCAAGAAGCCACAAAGATTATGCTATGAGTATGCCAGTTATTTGATCTCTTGTGAGTAGATTTCTCCAAGGCTAGAAGCTCCCAGCTGTTCACCCATTTGGCTCATATTTAAGAGCAAGTAGGAAATTATGCTTCTACATTGCCAAAATACTTCCCACTGCCAGGAGTACATAGCCAACGATGCTGAGGAAACCATAAGGTGGTGTTTGAAAGATATAATTCAGAATATGTTCTTTCTTTTTTCTGGTGTATATGCTGATATTTCATATAAGAAGAAAAAAAAACAAGCATTAAGGACGTGTAAGAATTAAGTTTTTCATATGGAGCTTAGTTTTTGAAACTTTTAATAATGTATCATATTTAGCAGGTTCCCATGGGGAGACCATTAAGGCCCTGGTGAGGAAAAAAATATAAACCCTATTACTTGGAGTTTTAAAACATACAGTAAATTTAGAAAGAAAAAAATGCATTTAAAAATATATATATAAGTAATAAGACTAATTCAAATAACACATAGCAAAGACATTACACTTATGTAAAAATGAGGTCTTAGAAATGTCATGAAATCAACTCACATTCAGAACAATTTGGCTAGCATTCTGTAGGATTTAAAGTAGCCCAGCCTCATATACATTAAAAAACATATACGTAATAAAGTTCACTTAGTTGGAAATACTGTTTTTATTTGAACTGAGAAGCATATTTACTTATACTTCTTTATATAAGAAAGTACAATTTTCACACCTTAAATTTAAGTATTGAGGAAGTAATCATTTTAAAATGACTGTGGGTGGCATACATTAGGTTATGTCCATCTGCATGGTGTTTATAGAGCATAATAATGGAGAGAAATTTGTAAGTTGTAGTTTTAGCCAAGACATTTTAAAATGTGTTGATTATATTTTAATCTGTTTTAGTAAAATATAGACTTTTATATGACATATGTTTGTTTAACTTTCTTTGATTTAAAAATGTCAGTAACCTAGGGATCTTTTATTCCTTTATCATTAAATAATAATTCATACAAATTTCAGATTAAAT
>NW_017731915.1:894755-895807 GCF_001890085.2 Hipposideros armiger | reverse complement strand
ACGTTTTTAACTACAAAGAATACTTTGAATAAAATAAACATTAACCTAGTTTGTTTCAGGTACTCTTCTAGCATTTGGATTATATCAGAGGGAGAAAGTAACGGAAGATTCCTATACTTGCAAAGCTTGCATTTTCATAGGAGTTAGACAAACAATAAACATTACAAATAAGTAAATTGTGTAATATATAAAAAGATGATGAATGGTGTGAAATAGAAGGAAAGTATAAAGGGGTCAAAGTTGATGGGGAGTTCCTGGTGGTGTCCAGGAAAACTGCGCCTGATGGAGTTAAGAGAGATTAAACCCAATTGCACTGAAATAAAAAGTGGGAGAGTTTTTAAGTGCTGAGTTGAGCTAGTTGAAAAGTGCTGGAGGATGTTAGGGGGATTTGGTCAATGCGATTAGACCATCTCTGTTTGCTGATTGGCACTTACTCAACTTAGGCTCTCTCCCTCCCACAGAGACTGGTAGAAAGTGGCACTGTCTTTTCTGATCATTGCATCCAAAGGAATGGCTCCCAGCTCCTTGAGAAAGATATTCTCAGGTTGTAAAACTCGTAAGAGACTGGGATTTGTAACTCAAAGGAGCAGAGAAAGAATTTACAATTGCAAGTTTAAGGGAGGTGAGAGGCTCGAGTCAGGAAGTTTGTCTGAAGCTTAGCCAAGCTGAGAAGAATTCTAAGGCCATCTTAGTCAGTGGTTTGAGGGGTGGGGTGCAGGCTGTAGTCGCTGTTAACAGGAGAAGCACTGAGAACAGCACTGAAACATGCTCCTGAAAGAGATGTCTTAGCAGCTGTGGTAGGGAAATGCAGAAAATATCCGTATTAAAGATGTCTGCAGATTCCCTTTTCCCCCTGCCCTGCACTTACACTTCCAGGGGGAGACTGGCTTTAGTCAAGGAACAGTGATAGAAAAGAAACAGTGAGGGCCATATGCATAGATGCTGCAAAACAGAAAGCTAAAGTTATAAAAGGATATGGCAAAGGAAGTTTGGCTTGAAAATTCATAAATAAAAGGAGGACTAAGGGGGAGGGGGTGTTAGAGGAGGGTAAA
>NW_017731915.1:885856-889820 GCF_001890085.2 Hipposideros armiger | reverse complement strand
AACAATTATTACATGAAATAATTGTCCCTAACTTTTCAAACAGCTAAATTATAATAAAATCAATTTTCAAAGATATACGTAACTCTCAATTTATCCTGGCCAATGAAAAAGGGGCGGGGGGTTCATTCCCAAAGTAAACATTAGTGCCTTCGATTTTTATTCAGCATTGTTTAAATTATTTAAAAATGATTTGTTCCGATACCATGCCATATAAGTTTATCAATTTACAAACAGTTTACACTCATGGAGTATTTCACTGTTGGTGCTTGTAAACTGTAAGACAGAAAAGTCATACAGCATATTAATTCATTGAAAATGGGTTGCAAAGTGCTAAATGCAATGTCTGTACAGATAATTTCTAACTGTAATGAAGCCATCAGATTGACATTTCACAATGCAGAATGTATGCAGAAATTGTGTGCCTTCAGTGACTTCATATGTACTCCCTAAAAAGAGTGCATGAAGTGAGCCACCATGTATATGTCCATATTTCTTTTGATTAGCATACATTTTAATTCCCTCATAAACTATAATATGGCTATCTTAGCTAAAGAGCTCCTTGAGCTCACTGAACCTGGGGAGGAAGATATACTCTCTAGAATGGCAGGACTTTGCTATTTTGTATTCAGCAAAAACTTGAGCATTCTTGAACAAAATGGAAATAATTTAAGTTAAGGTTCAATTTTTCAAAATGGGTTTACCCGTGAAGAAATCTGTATTCATTAGGCAACCATATGCTCCTACTCTCTTACCTGACTCTATTTGCAACTCATTATACATTATTTTCATTATGCTTTTGATTTCAATGAACACTTAAAATTTTAGCCACATCATCCTTTATCAAATTTAAGTCTGTGTCTCACTTTAATAAGTATTAACAAGGGGCTGAGTAATTTTTAGGGAATGGTCTTCCCAGAACTTATAAAAATACATTATAGACTGGCTACACCTATTTACTAAGACATTTATTCATGAAGCATTAGGGAAATCATCATTAGACAATGAAAAGTAACATTTTTGATTGGTACATATTGAAATACTGTCGACCATATGCTAAAATTTACTTGACTGTAAATATTTAGTGTTTGAATAGGGACACAGAATAACCCAGTACTCTTATAATGGCTGATATTGGTGACTTGTTATATTCTATGCCAAAGTCAATCCCTCCCTAGTTTGAGTCTAGTTCTGGGTCTATTTTCTAAGATTATTCTAAAATTTAGATGAATTCAAATATATAAATCACTTACAATGAGGCCTAAGTTCTAGCCACATGATAAATATTATTATTACAAATTCTGAAGACATCATCCTNCATCCTTTGTGACTCAACTGGGGGAAGGCTGTGGAAGGTAGCATCTAATTTCCTCTGGCGTTCACCCCCTCTTCCTTTTTCCTCTGCTCATTTGGCTATGTATCATTTCACTGTAACGGAGGAGCTTAGCTGCAGCTATGACTACATGCTGAGTCCTGTGACTCCTAGTGAGTCATCAAAATTAGGGCTGGTTTTGAGGACCCTAGGCACACTAGTTTGCACTGTAGTTTACCTAGTAGATTACTAATGTTCTATGTCTTGAAAATGTAAAAAAAAAAAAAAGTACACTATTAAAAAGAGTGAATATATACAATATTTGTGAAACTATACCTCATTCTTTTTGGGGACCTACCTGACTACTTCTCTTTTTGATACATAAGGGCTTATTAATCACAACATCCTCTAACATTATTCTTGTCAAATAAATGGTAAAGTGACCCAGTATAGGCCAATTATAAAACTGTATGAAGGACAAGATTTCAGAAATTTTACAACACTTCCTATTTTAACCATTTAGGCCTATTTGAAACCATCTTTCATGTATTACAAAGAAAACTTGTCTATAGAAGCAGACAACAAATCCATGATTAAAAAATAGAAAATCAATGAACCAATATAGAAAGAGCAAGAAGAGTGAAGAGAAAGACTGAGTTTGAACTTTCATAAAAGAAAAAAATTTAACAAAATGCAAATCTGGGAAGAGAGAAGTGAAAGGAACTACAGATAAGTTGTAATCTTTTCATCAATAGATACTCTCTGAAATTTATAAATAAAAGACAAGTTTTAAGATATTAATATAGAGGCAAAAAAATTAAGCATTAGATTCTCTGAAAAATAATCTTGTAGATTCTCAAAGAGGAACACACACATATACATATTTGTATGCACAAGTGCACAAATGCATAGATAAAAAAGAAAGGTCATAATGCAAAAGAATTAATCCAAATAAATATTTTAAAAAACATGTGGTATGTGGAATACATTTGGTTATCTCTACTTTCTATAAAATCAAAGGAAGTATAAAAAAGACATTTAGTAAATGGAATAGAACAGGGTATCTCCACTTGCCTGATTCATTAACTAATATAACAAGAATGAAAATATATAAAGCCTACAGGAACAAAGAAAATGGAAGAGAAAATGATAGGAGATGGACAATATTAAAAAACCCTGGAAATGAAAGAACAAATGGTAATTTTATAGAATGGGGAAAAGCGACTTCACCTACTACAGAAGGAGAAGTCAATAAGATTTAAATAAATTGAAAGAAGAAAACAGCAACGAGGTTCAGAAAGCAAAGGTACAAGGTAAATTTAAAAGAGAATGATGTATGGAGTTAAAAGAGGAATTGAAATGTACAAGGAACAGTTAGACTCTTAGATGCCCACTTTCATTTCCTTATGTCAACATTAAAACCTCTTTTCAATTCTTTTTTCGGGTGAGAGGTTTCTTTTCTGGAGATACTGATCCATAAAAAGTAAAACAAAACAAAATTCTAGATGTAAGAATTATCAATAAAACAAGTAAACTAGATCTAAGTAACACTTGAAATACTTGTAGGATATATTTCTATAGTCTTTAGTCAGTGAAAATCGACATGCACTTCCTTCCTTTCCCTCCNTAAGATCCTTAAATCATATTGGTGTATTGTCCAGCAGAAAACATAAATTTAAGTCCCACCAAAAGTTTATAAAGTGTATATTTTCTTGAATCTTTTGCTAAGACAGCTATTATTTATAAAGTCTCAAATTCGTTGGAAAAATGATCTATTTCAACTAATGTGTTGACTACATCTTTAAACTTCTTTTGAATTTGATTAGACACGCTTATTTCTATTTTGTTTCTTTTTCTCCCCTGTGTTCTTTCATATTTCAACACTTTTAAAAACCAAAGGCCTACAATTGCCTTACTTCAACAAGATAATATTTATGAAGTGCAAAAGCAATAATGTAATAACGTCTTTTGAAGCCCCATGAGTAACTATACATTGGTCCTATGGAGGTAACAAAGTGGTTGATAGATTATGAACACTGGTGCTATTACCCAAAGAGCTAAAAATACTGATCTGTTAAGTCGGTGTTTCTCAAACGGTGTTCCATAACTATCAGGCTTAGAATCCACAGGCGTATCTGGAGCTCATGCTCCCAATCCAAAATCTAGGGACCCATCCTAGACTGTGAATCTGACAGCCAGCAGCACAGCACACAGACCTTTTCGCTTTGTAAAAACTCTCAGAGAATTGAGTGCATTCTAAAATTTAAAAACAGTTTTAGTAGTGGTCCTGTGGATTGCCTGATATGGGCTGTTACATGAATGACTAATGGTAAGAGATAATGGGGACTTTTATAGGACTATAAATAGATTCAAAATATTAAACCACAATCCAATAGATGATACGATTTCCATTTGAATGCATTTGTCGAAAGAGTCTTTTGTCAGAAATTCAACTCAAACAATAACACAATGGGAAATTAGGTGATTAAAGAAATACTAATTGTACAATCAAATAAGCACATATACAATGTGTCTAGATGAAAATGTATAATGATATTATTTATTTAGAGTTATCTAGGTACAATTATACTATTTTTCAAGGCAAAATTATGTGATACAGTTGGGAGTCACAGATATATTTTTGATATGGAAGAC
>NW_017731915.1:880255-881316 GCF_001890085.2 Hipposideros armiger | reverse complement strand
TGCATTTGTCGAAAGAGTCTTTTGTCAGAAATTCAACTCAAACAATAACACAATGGGAAATTAGGTGATTAAAGAAATACTAATTGTACAATCAAATAAGCACATATACAATGTGTCTAGATGAAAATGTATAATGATATTATTTATTTAGAGTTATCTAGGTACAATTATACTATTTTTCAAGGCAAAATTATGTGATACAGTTGGGAGTCACAGATATATTTTTGATATGGAAGACAAATATTAGAAAACTACATGTAAATGCAGAAGCGTTTAAGAAAAGGCACAGAAAAGTAGGAAAAGACATAATTAGGAACATCAAATCTCTGTGAACATCGATAGCAACGCCTCACTCTATATTTTTAGAGCCCCTCAGAGAATTACTAAGGACGGTTTGTAGTAAGCACGATTATGTGCCCTAGCTAATTTCCATAGTAACCAGTGAAATGCAAAAGGAAAATGATGAAGGACAGGTTCATGTTTATTACGGACTCAGTTACTCCATAAAACTATCAGAAAAAACTGCTGATAACTTTATATAAACAGAGTTTTATTATATAATGTTCCATCAACTGTATTTTGACCCTTCGCTTTATGAAAACAATTTAATGTTTTTGGTCTATGATAAACTATAATAATAATAATAGTAATAATCAAGTGGCACATAGAAATCATCTAAGATCAATTTTTCTGATAATAGAGTTTATAAAAAAGATCAAGAATTAATTAAAATATTAAAATGATCATTTTAGAGCTAATAAGCATTTTACTAAAGTATTAGATTATATTTTGAGTCATTTTGAATCCTCATTGCTGTCAAAGGCAATCTGCTACTTTAACAGGATTATAAGTATTTTAGTAAGGGGATCTGATGCTTTTTACTAAGTCTATTTAGCATTTTGCATCATATTCAAGACCAAAGTTTTAAAAGTTATTATTATATTACCCTACTATCCCCAAGTTATGAAATCACCAGTAATTATCATGTATGAATGCCTTTTTAGTTGAAGTTTAATGTGCACAAATTTTTACATTTCTTATATTTGTGTCAATTACTTCAC
>NW_017731915.1:866184-878112 GCF_001890085.2 Hipposideros armiger | reverse complement strand
TATTTGAGAAAAAATCAATTTCTGTGGATTAATAATTTTGATCTTGTGATTTGTGACTTGCCTAACTCGTGGTGAATTACTTTAGGCATGGTGAAATAAGTACGAGCGTGCCATTTGTAAATATCAGTGGATACATCTTTTTAAAAATATTTTTCATTCTGTAGAAAAATGCCCATACTCAGAAGAAATCCAAAAGCACCTGTGTCATGATTGAAAAATAAATATTGCTGTGGTTTCTTTTGAGTTGTTGCCCTGTTTCTTCCCATCTGGGACTTTTAGTTCAATCAAAACAAAAGGGATGTTTTGGAGTGACAATAAAAGAAGTCCTCTGAGCTTTTTCAGCTACCCTGTCTACTTTAACCCTTTTCAAGTTTCAAGTTTTAGATCCCTCTTCCTCCAACTCCAAAAATGTTCTAGGGGAATTGTAATTCTTTGTTCCAGTCCCAGAATTTTCTGCTTTTCTAAAAGAGTGCTTTAAAACGTCAACAACACACACTAAGCCACCAGTTTTAAAGCAAAAATAACAGCTGGGCCTCGCTAGTCTACACTTTGGGATATTAAATTCTAAGTGTATTGTGAGCAACTCATTTCAACAACCAATTACTGCTTCAAAGACACAACGAAGACTAAGTAAGAAAGCATCATCCACCTCACATTTCTGAAGTATGTGTGCTCTGTGTGAGCCAAGCCCCATGAAGCGTTGAACCAAACAACCACAGCAGGTTCCTATCCTCTTGGTTATTCAGCATTAATTTCTTAATGCCTGGTTGGGCTTACTGATGAGTGGCCTCTATCTCTCAGGTATTCTGCAACATTGATTTCCAGCCTTGGAGTGAATTATTTGTTCGTTTTTTTTCTTTGCATGATTTAACACAGTTGGATGAAGAAGGGGGGAGGGAAAAAAAGCTGGAATAAATGTGCCCTACTTGAGGCTTCTGTTTAGCAATACTGATGTGAATGCACATGTTTTTTAAAAGACTGCTAAGATTTCTTCCAGCTACAAAGATTACTGTAATAAAATATTTTCAGTGGATATAAGAGGTCCCTTCAACCAAATAATGTTGGTTTTTAAAAAATGTATTATCGAGAATATTTTATGTTTCCAAAATATTTCCTAAGTTGGTTCATTTTTTTTTGCATGTTTGCTATCTTATAATGTAGCACAATCACTTTGAGCAAAATTTTCATTATTTCAATTCCTTTTGTATTCTTATCTAATATAACACTTAATAGCTGCTCTAAATTTCTGTTAAATGCCTCTGGATAGCATTTAGGAATCAGCAAGTATTTTAATATTTGAAAAATGTCCGATATAAAATTATTTAGAAATTTTAAAAGTACACATACAAAATATGTAGTGTCTATTTCTGAGTTATAACACATTTTATTAGGAATGTTCATATTTTCATAATTCAGTTATTTTATCTTCATCATTAGAAATTTTACCATTAAAAAAAGTTAGTCTTTATACACTTTTAAGATTATCACCTGTGACCAATATTGCATTTAATTAGAAATTTCTATCCATACTAACATATATAAACATGCAAAATATATCTAGAAAAATTCTTCTTTAAGAGATTTATAAAAAACATCTTAATTATTTTCTTCTGAAAGAAACACTTTAGTGAAATACGTAATGAATTTTTATATCAATACTCCATTAGTGATTTTCCCAAGGTCTCTCTAAATATAATTCTACTTTCAAACATGTCAAATAATAACTCAAAGGTGCACATATATTTCTGAGTTCCAAGAATGCTATAAGAATGAGCCTATATTTTACATTCAGAGAAACAGCTTCTACAGGTTCAGATAAAATAATTAGAGCTTCTTGTTAAAAAATGTAAATTGTCTTGGTGGTTTCAGATATGTGTCCCATACCTGGCTAGTCCTCAAAAATATACTAATATTGCTTTCTAAAGTCACTGTCAAAACATTTTTAGTTGAATGAATTTTTAAAATTTTCTTGATATGCCAGTCCAACAAATTCATATGTTGTCATGAAGAACTAGAAGTTGGATATAATTGGATACTATGCTGAAATATTAGATTCATCACACAGTCAACTGGTCAACTAATTCTTTTGCATTTCATGAAGTATACTTGTAGTAGTAACAAAAAGATGGATGAAAGACTGTCTTTTAGTGAACATTCTAAACTTAATTCTCGATTTTGAAGCAGTTAAAAATATCATTGTGACTTGATTAATTATTAAGCTACCAGAAGGGCCAACCAATCAATCGTAATATTAAGATTTTAAAAACCTCTGCACATTTGACTAATTTTACATAACTTTTGTATCATTTGAACACAGGTTATGCAAAACTATTAAATGGATTTGAATTTTAAGTAGCCTACTGACATATTTAGGCAATTCTACATGTGTCTAAAAAACATTGGTCAATGTCTTATTAATTCAGAACACCACCCAATTTTTCTTCTTTTTTTTTAATGAAAATTTATGGGGGCGACAATGGTTTGTGAAGTTACACCAATTTTTCTTGTAATTATTAAAGCATTGACAATAACAACAGCAACCACATCAACCAGCAACCACTAAGACTGGAAGCACCTTTGTGCTTTTCTATCTGTGAAGGACAAGCGGGGATGACTGTGGAAAGCGAAGAGAAGGAGCCTCGTAAACAAATCCATCATAGCACAGTGTCATAATTATAGAGTTATTAAAATGAATTTAGTTTTTAATGGTCAGTCAATATGCCAAAGACTATTTCTAATTATCCTGTAAATTGCATGCATCTGTGACTAATCCTACTGTAATACATCTTTGCCAGTCAACTCACATCATTTCTGAATAAAACTTATATCTTTATCGGTGTTCATTGTAATTTTACACACAGATTTTCTACACACACACATTTTTCCCCTTTGTAATTGTTTTTCACCTACCCTAAATACAATACATAGCTATTGCTTTTCCACTGCAAAATCATGTAGGATTCATATCGGATTTTTATAACCTCTGAAATAAAGTTTTGTTGTGTTCAGTTCACTCATGTTTTTAGCTTTAGAAGCATAAGTAGATGCCACTTATCCATATAACTGAAATCCAAAAATGTAGTTAAAACATCCATTAAAATGAAGGATTTGAACATTGTTAAGTCAGCATGTGAGGTAACCGAACAATTTAAAGCTCTGAAATTTATCATCTACTACAAAATCTGGCAATGCTGTTTTGGGAGAGAGAGAAAGGCATTATTTTAGATCAGCTCTCTAAGGTCACTCGCAAACCTGAAATTCAAGGAAAGGAAAAGCAAATTTCAGTATTAATAAATAAACAAAACCTTACTGTGGGCAGTTCTGCTTTCACAAAAGGAATAAGAGCACAGCTTTGTACCAAGCAAAATAAATCTATAAAGTGTTCTCTCATGCTTATAAAGAATGATGGGAAAAAAAGCCACACTCTTCAAATTTGCTATTTGTTAAGAGAAGGGCATTTATTTCAAAGTTTCTGCCATTTTTTTTTTGTATTACTAATTGATACAGTCCTTATGGCCAAAAGGATATAGGTAAAGTTTAGTTAAGTTCCTAGATAATGTTTGATATTTGTAAAGAAAGGTCAGAACTATGTTTGGCATAGGGGAAAGAGAGACCAGAATAAATGAATAAGTTGGAAGGACCTTTCCACTGTGGAAACACCCCTGATGAAACAGGTTGAGAGAACAATGGAAAGAAACTCCAAGTCACACATACCCTATGGTGAGAATGACCTTGAGACTTTTAAGAACAAGGATATCTAGTATTCAACCTTACTTTTTCATTTTGTAATTAGCCATTTGTGATAATATAATGCCTGTATTCAGCCCTGATCTTTAGCACAGCTTATCTCAGAGAATGAGCATGAGAAGTTCTTTTGGAAAGGCTGGATGCCGTGGAGAAGGGTAGTGGCAAAAAGAATACATCGGGAGGAAGTTACAATAAATACGGAATATTCATGAAAAGTAAAAAAAATTAAAGAAGTCACTGAGAGGCACTGAAATATTCTAAATATCCTTAAACATATGGAAAGAAATATGGGCTTTCATAAAAAAAATAAAATAAAGAAAAAAATCACATGACAATGGAAACAACTAGGAACATGATACTGTGTTATTTTAAATCTGTCCTGACCACAAATAAACTTTTTGGTTTCTTTCTTGAATAATTTGGGTAGAGATTCACCAAAAAGGTATTTATAGGCTTTTGTATTCAGGGGCATTGGTGTTTCCTAATTATATATTCTTTCAGTTCCAACATTCTGGAGAAAAGTTGTAGAATGAGACAAAAGAAATTCCAATACTAGAGAACATTTCTAGTTAAGAGGAATGATAACTAGTAATTAATTCAAATATGAAAGAATTGTCTTTGAGATCTAATTCTATGGCTTCTTCTCTGGCCACTGTCTCCATCACTACCCTGCTTTTGCCAGTCTGATGTCTTCCTTGTCTTAAATCATAAGAATACCCACACTGTCACATCTGCCTGCATGCCATTGACTAAAATGAATCATAGTATCAAGCCAGATAATGCTGTGGGGATAAACACCCCTACAGCAGTGCAATGTGGTCCTTGATGAACAAGAATCTAGCCTACCTTTCAATAGAATGTGGCCTTGGGGATATTTTTTATAGCAATGTGCAAGTTACACGTGTATTTTATTTTGTTTCTCTCTGATAATAGACATTTCACGAGGCACTCACGTTATTAACTCATTTATCCCCAAGACCTATTCAGGTACGTTACAGATATTTATTTATTTATTTACTCTTAGGGAGGATAATTTTGCCTGATTTTTGTATTGTATTTTGTATTGTTGCCTATGTTAGTACAAAATATCTCAGACTAATTGTAAATTTTAATGTTAACATACCTAATATCTGTCTCTATAAATGGTTAATATAATTTGTTTTCCTTATTTCCCAAAAGAAATATCCTGCACATTTTTTTCTAAGAAAATTTCCACTCTTAGTCTAATACCTATATTCATTTTATGGATCACAAGTTCAGATAATTACAAATAAGGTTTTAAGAAATATCTTGTTCAAACAAAAATATACCAATTTTACTTACACCATTAAAATATGGTATTACAAGAATGAATACACTCATACACAAATTCCTCGAAAACAGAGGTTACCATAGTCATTAAATCATAGACCTGGATTTACTTCTCTCCAAACTAACTCTTTGACCTTATGTGAGGCAGCATTTTCTACAGTTAGCTGTTTTTATTTATCTAATTGTGGTAAAAGTAATTATTTTATAGGATGTTATATGATTATTGTGCAAAAAAAACAAACAAATGCAAGATTCTTAACACAGTGTCCAACACAGAAATGACTCTGATGTCTTGCACGGCCATGGTGATCATAATTATAACAATTGGCACTTACTTATTTCTTAATTTTTGTTAGGTATTCTCTGCTAAGCAACTTAATAATTTTGTTTCACTTATTTACCTCTCAAGCCTCAAGCCCCCGCTAAACAAACAAACAAGCAAACAAACAAAAAAAGGCAGGAAAAAGGAAGAAGTCCTTAAATAGGTAATAATATTAGCCCCATATTATAAATAAAGAAACAGGCACAGCAGGGATAATCGGCCAAGTTTTACACAGCTAGTTAGTTAATAGAGGAAATGGCTTCCCTGATAGCCCTCTTTAAAATTTCTCCAGGGCAAGTGTGGGAATATTTTGCTCAGGAACACCCACTAACTTATTTTGTATTTTTGCATATATCAATAATTAGCTAAGGGGTGCTTATTCATTTAGCCTAGGAGGGGAAGTCATCTCAAAATAGACCTCCAGGAAGCCACTACCAGTTAATCAGAGTTTATGTTCAATTGGAAATATGTTTATCATCTGGCTGTAAAGGGATGTAATGCTGCTAATGAACACCGTTGTATAACTAGTGACTAGTCCATTAGCTCCAGCCAATCCCATTTGTACTCTGCATTTGGCCAAGTTCCAGGTGGAGTTTTACAATCAAACTGCATGTGGACTGGTGAAAGAATCCATTTGGTCATGAATAAAGATCAGTCCTCCTCATGTTTTAAGATAATTCTTTCTAGTCATCGATTTTAGGTGGAGCTCATGTTCCCCATTATCACTTTTGGATTAGGAAGGTTTCTGGTGGAAGAAAAAAAAAAAGATGGAATAGTTTTTAAAAAGATTGTTTATGGAATTACTCTTGGCTAGTTAAAAAAACTAGAAAGCTAATTCAATAATGTCTATTCCAAGAAAACGAGATTTTTTTTTTTTTAGGCTATAGAAGACCAAACCAAAGTAGGGTCATCATAAAACTCTCCATATTACAAGACTAGAGTCTGGAAATATTGCACATGTAGTAGCAAAGATGGCAGGGATACAGTTAAATACACACTTATGTATTTGTTTTCCTTATGTAATTTCATTTCTAAAAATAGTATGGTGCACTTGTGGTATAATGGCATGAAGTCGTTATTGGAATGAAGCTGGAATCAGCCTGTGAGAAGATGGGTACTCAGAAATTTCTGTAACATTGCAATGTATGATCTGCTCTCTGTATTATAACAGTGAATGAATACTAATCATAAAAAATAAAATGGCATCTCAATTTAAAGTCCTAGTGATCCCAAGAAAGATTTCTGGCACAGGTACCCCTTTTATATCTATGAAATCAATAGAAACAGTTTCCAAATTAAGAGAGAAGGTATATACAAAGGGTGCCCCCCCAAAAAAAGAAAAAAATATATATATAAACACACACAAACACATTTTAAGAAAGGAAAAAACTGTATTAAAATTGTAATACTTAGTATATACTGATAACAAAAGATGAATACAAGTCGTGTGTATATATATTTTTGGCACCCCGGTACACGAGTATGACCATTAAATACACATAGAATACATAGTCGTACAAGGGTGTAGACACATACCTTTGGTGCATTGCACCATGTACCGTGGGCCCACCTCTGATTTCAGTGCTGGCTACTGTAGACAGAGTCCTGTGAACTCAGATTCATCACTACTTGATGGCATCCTGCTTCTAACATCATTGTAATTGTGGGTCCTTCCACTTTTTCACTCAGGGACTTCTCTGATCACATAGGAGCCCACTTGGCCCATAGGCAAATGCATCTCAGAAAAGAGTAGCAGTTATAGCCAAGGTATGAACAACTCTGGGTTGCAAGTGTGATTAGCCAGTGGTCCCAGAGGACCTGAGTCCATGTCATCTGCCATGGCAACTTTGACAACTGCAGCCTTGTATGTGACCATTCTCCTTTTTGTTTTACTCTAATCTATTCTTGCTTCTTGGGATCACTTTCCAAATAATCTGTCTACACCCCAGTAAGATACTGTTTTACGAGAGCAAAAACTAAATCAGATGATTGTATTTTCACTTGGGTAACCAGTGACATTCTCTCTCTCTCTCTCTCTCTCTCTCTCTCTCTCTCGTTTGTTTTTGGTTTTTTTTGTAATAACAAAATGAAAACTTTTACACTTTAAACGTACTTATTTTGGGTCATATGACCCAGCAGTCTCTCTCCTGGGTATATACCCCCCAAAATCTAAAACATTTACCTGTAAAGATATATGTGCTCCAATGTCCATTGCAGCATTATTTATTGGTGGCCAAGACATGGAAACAACCAAAGTGTCCTTCGGTAGATGATTGGATAAAGAAGATGTGGTATATATCCACAATGAAATACTACTCTGCCATAAGAAAAGATAAAATACTGCCATTTGTGACAACATGGCTTGATCTTGAGATTATTGTGCTAAGTGAAATAAGCCACTCAGCAAAAGTTGAGAACCATAAGATTTCACTGATATGTGGGATATAAAACAGAAAGCAACAAAGGAACAAGAAAAATAAAAAAGGGAAACAAAAACTCATAAACACAGATAACAGTTTAGTGCAGCGTTTCTCAACCTGTGGGTCATGACCCCTTTGGGGGGTCAAACGATCCCTTCACAGGGGTAGCCTAAGACTATCGAAAAACAAAGAGATATTTACATTACGATTCATAACAGTAGCAAAATTACAGTTACAGTGTAGCAACGAAAATAATTTTATGGTTGGGGGTCACCACAACATGAGGAACTGTATTAAGGGGTTGTGGCATTAGGAAGGTTGAGAACTGCTGGTTTAGTGGTTACCAGAGGGTAAGGGGGGAAGGGGGTGGTAGAAGAGGGTAAAGGGGGTCAAATATATGGTGGTGGAAGGAGAACTGACTCTGGGTGGTGAATATACTTTTGTGATAAACAGATGATGTATTATAGAATTGTACACTTGAAACCTATGTAATTTTACTAACCATTGTCACCCCAATAAATTTTAATAAAAACAAAGCACTTATTTTGTTTTCTAGTTCCTATTTCAAATTCTTGTACGAGTAAGTACACATGATTTTTTTTTCTGTTAAATAGCTTCTTTTTAATACATGACATAATAAAAATGGAAACATTGGGATTATTTTTATATGACCTTTTCCTATCTCTACCCCATGTCAGTCCTCCATACACTTACTTGTTCCATTAAAACATAAATGACTACATCATGGACTTTATCTGAACCTTCTTCCATGCCCCTAAAATACAGAAGAATTTTATACATCTTTGTGACATTCTAAAGATACTATCTTCAATAGGCAACATTACAACTTTTCATAGACAAGACGTACTTCCAGTGTTTGGCATCTGTACATTTTAGATGGAAATTGTCATCTACTGGTCAATCTCTACCACTGCTCATGTGCAGAAGTGACAGACATGTGCAGAGCACATAGTCAGAACATTATTTTACACCAGTGGTTGGCAAACTATGGTCTGTGGACCAAATCTGGCCCACCACTGTTTTTGGGGAGAGTTTTATTGGGACTCAGCCACCGTTTTTATTTATATACTGCCTATGGTTGCTTTCATTTTACAAAGGCAGAGTTGGGTAGTTGCAATAGAGACTGTGTGGATGAAAGCCAAAAATATTTACTATCCAGCCTTTTAAACACAAAGTTTGCTGACCTCTGTCCTACACTAAAACTCTGAAATGTCTTTTGTTCTTCATTTTGTTTCTACTGTCATTTTTTATGTTATGTCAGAGAGAGTCGTGGATTTTTATCTTACTGTCCAACTGCAAAACATAAGATCACTTATTTTTTATTTTATTTATTTATTTATTTATGTATTTATTTTTAGCTGAGCCATCCTGCCACCTGTTGTCAGCTCAATGGCAGCTCAGCTCGGGCCGGACTCGAACCGCTGTTACTCAGAGCTCAAACCTTTGAGCGAGCTCTTAACCAACTGAGCCACTCAGCCGGCCCTGGGATCACTTATTTTTATGTCAGCCGGCCCTGGGATCACTTATTTTTATGTCTTCCTCAGATGGGAACCTTTGAAACATTTCTGGCACAGAGGACACTGCAAGACAGAAGTAAACTTTGGCTGTTTAACTATCCTTGCAAGTTTCACTATCTTTGCTATAGCAGCCCTGTGAATGCTCTGATGAGGTCTATCAAGAGAGAACTTGCTTCTAGGAATATATGTAGCTGATACACTATACATACTACATATTCAGAATCCAACACAGCATGGAAGCCAAGCCCATGCTCTCCCCAGATGACTCCCAGAAAATGACTGATTTCAGTAAGGGTACTAGAGTGGGACTCCTCCATCAGATAATCTTTGCCCTGGGCTCCTCATAGGACTACAGGTGTGTTTCTGAGAACTCCACTGCAGTTTGAGTCTCTTCTTATCCAGCTCCCTTACCATCCTCTGCCCTTTCACAGGTACCAGATGTGCACTGTTTCCTGAAGTGTCTCTCTGCTTAATGCTGCTTCCTTTTCCCCTTTATCTACAAAAGCCTTTTCTCGCAACAGATATCTTGCATGTCTAATTCCGTCTTGGCATCTATCTTTGGAGCACCCAAACTTACATACCTGCTCTGTTCTTGTTTCCATTTGCCATATGTTATCATTTTACACAAAACAAACAAACAAATGAAAACAAAAGGAAAACTGTAAATAATATCAAAATAAAGTATATCCTAGGCCCGGCCAAGTGACTCGCTGGTTAAGAGTTGGCTTGGGAGAGCGAGCTCTGAGCAGCAGGGCTGCTGGTTCGGATCCCACATGGGCCAGTGACGCTGCACCTTCTATGCTAAGATGGTGAACAACAGCTCGACCTGGAGCTGGGTTGCTGTGAGTCGCCGGCAATGGCATAGGCTGCAGTGGGGCTGCAGTGGGCTGCCATAAGCTACCATGATTGGCCAGCAGCGGGTGTGAACTGCTATGAGCTGCCATACAATGGCCAGCGACAAATCTGCCTCACCTAGGAAGAGCGCAGTGATCACAATACCAACATGGGCCAGTGAAACAACGTCCTCCACAACTAGACTGAAGAACAAAATGACAGCAGCTTCTTTGTTCCCCTTCCCCAATTCTCCAACGCTGTTCCCTCCTCCAATTCCCCAATAAAATCTTTAAAAAAAAAAAAAGGTATATCCTGAGAGTGACAGGTCATGAAAATTATTTATCACACTATAACTTAGAATATCTTGGAAGAGCATTGCCATTAGTCTCTTGTGTTTCTAAACATCTTGTAAGCACAGACATTATTCTGCTCCATCTTTCTGAGATACATGGTCAAGGCTGAAAATAAGGATTGTTTCTCCATGTGGGACAGATAGCAAATCCGATTGCTGTGCAGGATAGTAAAGTTCCTCTGAGGCAAACATTGGGCAGGTTTTCTAGTTGATCCCTTAAAATATTGGGGATTTCAAAATTTATATTCCTCATTTGTGACACAGACCAACTGTGTGGGCAGTGTCCACTTGGGTGGCTCCAAATTGCTCCATGGGACATAGGGAACAAAGGAAAATTATAAAAACATGTTGCCCATGCTGTATGTTGTGCCAAAAATAATAAAGCATTTTGTCTGTACCTCAGGAGCCCCTTCTTCTGTATCCATGAAACTGTATCCATGAAACTGACAGGCTAACTTTTTAGCATGCAAATAATAAAATCTCAAACTCTTCCCAGTTCTTGAAAAAGTCTAACCAAGAAATTTGATTTAAAGAAAATAAAGTTGCAAACTTATTGTATGTGGAATAAATAACCATTAAACCTCCTTTCCCCAAGTACAAGTTTTTGCTATCTTACCTCTGTGATAAGCTAAACACTTTTTCATTGACAATTATACTTTAAAATTCAATAGACTTGTGAAAGCCACTTTTAACTGCTTGACAATTTGAGAAGGAAATTAAAAAGCATTTGCCAGCAAACCCATAAAGACATCACTTAGTTATGTTTTCAACATATTGTTATGAAGAGCATGCCCATTGATTTAGGTAAGTAGGTCACTTAAATATTCTTATTCCTTGAAAATTCACACCATCACTTTAGGCGGAAGCAGGTTGGTGGCCTAAATTAAGGCTCCATCAGTCATCAGGGAAATGAATATAGGATTAGGCACCTCATGTTGGAGCGTCCTCGATTGCCTTTTAGCAGTCTAGCTGTATGTATGTTCAACTCAGATTCAGCTATGATGATTATTTTATGCTAATAAAGTAATATTATGTAGTTTTTACCAAGACAGGAAGGAGCAAATGAGCCCGGAGAGGACTCTGCAGCTGTGTAGACTGACTGTATAGGGTCCTTGGGGGATGTGATTATCAGACAACTGAATCATCATTAGGATGATTAGTGTACTTGGCAACTGCATTGGAGGAATTATTGTCATTGCTCACAGCTTGTCAGTGCAGCATTTTTTGATTTGGTAAGGTTCATTTTTGTCAATGTAGCTGACCATATAAGTGGAATCAAGAGAAGTAAATACCGTTATTTCTATCCAAAGAACCAATAAATGAAAACTGAATATATTTAAATGTAAAAAAGCATTTACGAAAATTAAATGGTTAACTTGCAACTGTCCTGGATGTAAACTTAAT